>NC_043960.1:1269980-1291105 GCF_902148855.1 Sphaeramia orbicularis | reverse complement strand
GAGAGAGAGAGAGAGCGAAGATGCGATCGAGAGATGAGAGAGAGACGGAGAGAGAGACAGGATAGAGGAGAAGACAGCGAGAGAGGAGAGGAGGATGAAGAGAGACAGGCGAGAGAGAGAGAGAGAGAGCTGCAAAACAAATCTACCTGCAGGTACAAATAAAGTCACATTGAACCTATATGTCATGTTTTTGTAAATGGTGTCAGACCGGCTCTCGTGTCAGTTTACAGATGAAAGCTCTGCTTGGACTCTGTCTGTATACTTTGGCATGAGTACAGTATGAAGAACAATTGTTCTAAGCAGATAAGAAAGCAGGAAAATCATACCAGTTACGGCGCTTTTTTCAAACCTAAGAAACTGGCCTGTGTTTCCTGGTTCGTCTGAAGATGAACCCTCAAAGACCCAGACACCGCTGACCACATCACCTATTAACCTAAAGTGTTTAAGAACTTCTGAGCCACTAATCCTATCAATCCATGTCAATAACTGGTGTAAAATACAGTTCTTCACCTTTTCATGCTCATCAGATATGACCTATTTGGATGTTCAGAGGCTCTGTAGTTATTTTTGTTTTTTTTGATATGGGTATCATTGTTATGAAAGGGATAGAGTTTATTTTTGGTTTAATATCAGTATTATTGTTATGAAATGGACAGTTTATGTTTGGTTTTAATATGTGCATTATTACTGCTACAAAAGGGACAGAGTTTATTTTGATGTGTAATGCTGTTACAAAATGAGTCTATCTTTGATATTTATAACTTTTTTGTGTTTTGTGCTTAGTCTGAATTTCGTCTGATTTGTGTAGGATTTGTTGAGTGACTTATGGGATCTGATGTGGGAATTTACGGTCGGTAGAAGGATGTGGTAAGGAGGGGGCGGGAGATTCTAAATTAAACTTCATCCTCCTCCTTTTCGAATGTTTTCCTTTCTTTTCTCAAGTAATCAATATGATTTGATACAAGAGATTATTTGATACACACTGTAAAACCTAACAGTACATCTTAATAAATGAAATAAGTTAACATAACTTGAACTGTGAAAAAAGTTAGTCACTCATTCCCATGAATTAAAATAACTCAAAAATGAATTGTTGATATAATAACTCAGCTTTTTTGAGTGCACTAAACTTCTTGGCGCATTTAAGTAGTGGTGATGTAATTCAAGCTTTTTCCATTGACTAATTTTCTTTAAGTTGTTTTTATATCAAAATAAAAATGTAAGCCCTGTTGACCATAATTATAAGTACAGGTTAGGAATTTTCAGTTTTTGTTGTTACTTTAGTTTATAAATCTGTATATTGTGAACAAATAAACTAAAGAATGTGTCCAAATAATTCTTAATGATTCCCAAAGTGTAAAGATTTGATGTTAATTAACAGAAAATTAATCAGCCACTGTTTTGATTTACTATGGAAATACATTTGCAAGTAAAACCATTGTTTTGTGACTATTATTTTATTTTTCCAGCTTCTGAAATGTTTTTTTTTTTTTCCTTCCTTTAATTTTTTTCGAAATGAATGAATTAATTTATTGTTTAACAAGTAAATTTAATACTTGGGGGATTAGACTTTTGGTAGAACAAAAGGTATCTGATGACATATCCAAGGAAAAACAGAGAAACCAAAGACAGAAGGCAGCTCGGTTGCTTTGTTGAACTCTGGCCAGTGTCACGTGTTCCACTCGCCCTGTTTGCACACGGCACTGACGCCGTTTGACCGTCAGCTGTGCCCGGCCCGTTTGGACTCGGTGCTGGAATAACGGAGCTCGGCAGTCTGGAGGACACGCTTCACCGCGGTTACTGGAAGGATTTGCTGGTGCAGTAGACATACACGGTAATTTTGTTCCGTTATTATTATTTATTTTACTTCCTGGTACAGTTAACTTTCTGCCGCCGTTCATCAGGCTGTTTGAACTGTACAGGTGAAATGTGCTAAACGTTAGCTTAGAGTTTCCAAACTTTGTACTAGCTTGCATGCAGCATGGTTCAGAAAAAAATCCTACCATGTTACTTGATAGTTGTTGTTAAATCGTTACGTAAAGACGACTGCTGGGTCTGAAAGTTTGTGTGACTCTGTTAACTTGTTAACGTTAGCTAACACAACCGCGCCTTTCAAACGGGAGCTACATTACTCTAGTATTTTTCTTCGGGAAGTTAACTAATGTTAAAACAATTGTAAAGCAAATAATGAGGTGCGACTTGACTGAACAATATTTAAGAGAGAATGTCCATGAAAATGTAAGCTTGTAGACTTTCCATGTAAGCTAGTATTAGCTATAAGCTAAACTTGGCTTGAGCCTGATTTGGCGCTCTCGGTCACTGTCTCCACCCTGCTAGGTTATTAAGAAAAATCTCAATTCATTTGGTCAGTGAATAGTGTCATTTAATACTAGTCATCGACAGAAAAAAACAAGCTTACTGCCTAGACTTTGACCAACTTTAACTGTTAGGTGAAATTATGTGGAAATGTAAATTGTGTATGTTTTCTACTGCCGTTCAGATACAGTTATTGAGACATTACAGACTGTACCATGGCCAGTATTCCACAGTTTCACCTTTACCTTGCTTGTATACCAATTGCATGTGCACATTTACTACTTTTAACTCATTGAAGGTACATTTGTCGAGATTACATTCAATGAAAAGAGTGGTAGGTAGAGACGGCCATGATTTGACATCTAGTCAGGCATTTCATTGTCCTTTGTGTGATTTTAAGCAGCCATTTGTTGAGAGGGACATGTTTAGTCATCTAAGGAGACATTTAAGAAGGAAAGAAATGGTGCCATGTCCATTTAGAGCTTGCAATTTTAAAACTAATGTTCATTCCACATACAATGCACACAAATCCAGTGAACATCAGAATGCATCAGACTATGATGTAGCAGTTGTGGTACAAAATGAACCAGATGTTTCCCAGGATAATGACATTGAACATGATCCTGTAGAGCATTCAGATGACGGTGAATCTGCCCCAGTAGCAGGCAGTAGCACTGAGGAATTAGCAGAGCAGTTGCAGTACAATCTGGCTGCTCTCCTCTTGAAAATGCAAACTATTCCCCATGTATCACAGAGGGCAACACAGGAAATCATTGAGCACATTGATCAGTTGTTTTCACTGTCAGAACCTGTTGTCAGAGAATCTGTAATCAAGATACTGGAAAAACATAACTGTACTTTTACTGACACTCTTGTAAATGAAATTGTCCTGGCAGTTTCAGAGAGTAATGTCTTGCATAAATCTGTTGCTTCTGAAGGACCTCTGTCAACAGCTAAGAGGAGAAAATCTTATTAAGAGGAGAAGTTTCCATTTGTTAAGCCTGTAGAGTACTTTATTGAGTCATCACAGCATACCTACATGTATGTGCCCATTCTCTCATCTTTGCAGCTGTTGTTGCAGAAACCAGATGTACTTGAGAAGGTCAAAGAAACAACATCACACCCGGACAGTATTTGGCATACTGTGATGGCTCCTACTATAAGGAAAATCAGCTTCTTTCAGATGAGGGTAAAAAATTATCAATAATTCTGTATGTTGATGATTTTGAAATCGCAAATCCTTTAGGAACATCAAAAAAGGTGCACAAAATATGTGCGGTATACTGGACATTAGCTGACATTCCAGTTAAGTATCGCTCAGTACTCCACTCTACTCAGCTTGCCCTTTTGTGCAAATCAAATGATGTACGACAATTTGGATATGAGAAAGTTTTTGCTCCTCTGTTGAGTGACCTAAAAACTCTTGAGGAAGTGGGTGTCTACATTGAAGCAGTTGGCGACTGTCTCAAAGGCACGGTCTGCTCTGTTGTGGCTGATAACCTTGCTGCCCATGGGTTAGCTGGTTTCAGAGAGAGTTTCAGGTCGACATATTTCTGTAGATTTTGTCTTGCCACCCAGACAGAAATGCAGACATCAGATGTGATAACTGGTGGTTTTGAGATGAGATCCAAACATTTCCATGATACACTGGTTCAAGAGGTACAGACCAATGACAGCGAAGAGAATTATGGTGTTAAACGGAGGTGTGCTCTGTCTGAACATGTCTCTTATTTCCATCCTATCACAGGATTTCCACCAGATATCCTGCATGACCTGTTTGAAGATGTGGTTCCTGTGGAGTTGGCATACTGCTTGAAAGGTTTGATTGCAAAGAGATTTTTCACTTTGGAAGAACTGAATAAAGCAATCCAGTCTTTTCCCTTCCAACATTCTGATAAGGTTGACCGTCCTCACCCAGTTCCTCAGAATTTTGCCAGTCGAGGAACAATTGGTGGGAATGGGCATGAGAACCACACTCTGCTTAGACTGCTACCTGTTCTCATTGGCTCCAGAGTGCCAGAGGGGGACAAAATATGGGAGGTGCTAATGGAATTAAAAGATGTAGTTGAGCTTGCTGTGTCTCATACTTTCACAGATGATACCATTCAGTACATGGCCTGTAAGATTTCTGATCACAGGCAGCTGCTTCAGGAGGTCTTCCCCAATTTAAGATTACAGCCAAAACACCATTACATTGAACATTATCCTTATCTGATAAAGTGTTTTGGTCCTCTGGCGCATCTCTGGGCAATGAGATTTGAGGGGAAGCACAAAGTTTTCAAGAAAATAGTTCGTGACACTCATAACTACAAAAATGTGTTAAAAACTTTGGCAGAGAGACATCAATACATGATGGCATTCTATCTGTCATCACAGAGATTTTTCAAGCCACCAGTACAGACTTCAAATGTGGAGTCTGTGTTTGTTGAGTCATTGCCTGGTGATACACATGCCTTCATATCAAGCATCACTGACAGCAACAGTGTATATGACACAAAACAGGCAACCATTCAAGGCACAACTTTCGGGGTAGGCATGTTTGTTTGTAGTGGGACACATGCTGCATTGCCTGAGTTGAAAGAGATCAGAAACATATTGCTTTTTGGAAATGATATCTTCTTTCTTTTGAAAGATTATGAGACCTGGTACGTTGAGCATTTGCGGTCATATGAGTCAACAGATCATAAAGACACGAGGCACTCGGTGAAATCCCTGAGTCAGCTAACTGACCAGATGCCACAGATAGCCTACAAAGTTTCAAGCAAACTTATTCTCACAACTAAACATTTCATTCCAGTGTCTGAGTAAAGGAGCAGCCCCACACCAAGCAGCCATCCTGAGCCCTGTTCTCCCATGGAGGCTGAAGATCATCTGAACCTTTTCTAGGAACAAAAGAGGGCAAACACAACAACATAAGTAAGGTAATTTCTATTGTCTACTATGACCCATGTAATATAGGTACATGTACTATGTGTGCATTTTACAAAGGTCAAAAAATGACAAGCTGGACTACAGCTAAGCTGCTGGTCTGTTTAACTGTTTCTGCAAACTAGTAAGAAAAAGAATGTGTTCAGTTGTGTTATTAAGTTTTGGTCTAATATTAAGGAAGCTGTAGATACATTGACGTGTATGTAGTGAGGAGCTAGTGAAAAGGAGAGCATTGACCAAGAGAAGCTGTGTTTTATGTGTGTGTTTCAGGTGTCCCTAACACAGTGCAAATGGAAGCAACTGATGTTCTTAAACTAAGAGTCATCCTTGACGATGTCAACGCTGAGAGGCTCACTTTGCCTTCTCGTCCAGAGACTGTAAATGCCCTCATATCTGAGGTGAAAAATAAGCTGAACTTGGACTATAACCCTCGTCTTCAGTTTCAAGACCCGGAGTTTGACAATGCCCTGTGCAATTTAGTTAACATAGAGGACCTACCATCTAAGGCAACCATTAAAATAGTTAGAATTGTTGAGTCAGATCTGAGTTCAACCAGCACAGATGATACTGTGTTACTGTCTGATAACACAGACTCACCAGAGCGACTTTGCAGATGGCCAGCAATCTTTATTGTTCCGAATTTCTCATATGAGGTGGAGCATACTCTGAGAGAGGGCAACACTGCATTTATGAGAGAGGGGAAAACTATCAGGTTGACCAGGGATCAAAAGCACAACATATTGGATGTTATGGCAGCTGAAATATATAAGTATAAAGCATATCCAAGTACCCAGCATATTGGCTTGGCTGCAGAGGCTCTGGTGAGCAAACACCCCTGCTTGAAAGAAAAAGGTTTCAGAAGAGGCTATGAGGGTTGGCAGAACAGCCTACGCTTCAAGATGGGCAACTACAGAAGCAAACTGAGCAGGGCTGGAATAAAGGATGTGGCTGTAAATGCAGGGAAGCGCAGCAGGACCAATCCAGAGGGTGCAGCATCCAGAGCCAGCATCAAAAGACCCAGAAGAGGGGAAGTCAACTTCCTTCCCAATTACCCCCATGGAGAAACTAAGCAGACTTTGGAGACCCAGAGGCTTGTGATTGTCGAACAGTTCAAGAGGACATCAGCAGATAGAGACATGATTCTCATCCACCAACATATGCAACGCACCTTTGCACTTAGGCGTGAAGAAATTGTGCATTCGGCTCCTCCCACTGCTGAACTGAAAGATAGATGGCCTGCACTCTTTTGTGAAGCACAAGTGAGTAAAATGTCAAAACTGACACTTAAAAAGTTGACAAGACATATTGCCAAAATCATCATTGAATTGAGTAATTTAATATGGTATTTGTGTTTGAAAATGTCTTGACAAATTCAGTTTTACAATCTTAGTTTGCTTTTGTTTTTCGTGTAGCTCTACAGTGAATTCCATAGGATCACCAGTCAAAATCTACCATTTTCCTTCTTTGCTGCACTTGACAAGTACACTCCCCAGCTGCTAAAGCTCTACAGAAAGAGGAAGACCAGCAGTTTTGCTCAGAAGATGAAAGCAATTTTGATGGCATATGAGGAACAGGTTTGTTATTTGTTTGTTCTTAATTTTATACATTACATTTTTGTTGAATGTGAATAGTAAATCCTAACATTCCCCTACACATACATTGTCTTTGTGCAACAGGACAAGGACGACATCAGTGCAGCTAGAACAGCAGCCCTGGCCGGCCTACCGCTGTACTTAAAGGAGGATTCATCAGAGGTCTTTAAAATTTGCAAGGTATTTGTGTGTTCTTCTCTTCTGAAGTTAAAATCCCAGTGTGTGAGGATCACTTTACATACATTTTTAAAATGTGCATAAACATTAGGTCCCATCATGTACATTAAGATTAATTTAACAGGTAGGGTTGTGCCGATGGATGATGTCATTGTCCATGGCAGAAAAAAAAAAGAAAGACAATGTAATTGTTCATTGCAGTGTTTCACTGTGGACGTTCTTGATGGTCAATTTGACACACCGCCCAACCCTATTAACAGGTTAATCTGCACCCAAATTTGAAACATAATTTCAAAGTTTGTAAAGTAACTGAGCATCAAATGCTAGCTTTTCACGCTGCACGCCTTAGAACTCAATTCTGATTTATTGCTCAGATCTAATTTTTTTTTGTTTTAGCTGTTGACATCATATTTGAACACAGACTAGAACTCCCCCATCATTACATGGAACGACAAATTGAGAGTAGTAAACATGAAATATCTAAATAAGTACTCTTAGCTTGGTGTAAAATTTAATTATGAAACACCACGTTGCTGAATTACATTGAATTATGGCTCAGCATTTCTTTTTTGATATTCCTTCAGCCTTTTAATAAGCTTAATGATTTGTATTCCCTTTTCAGGATGAGTGCTAAGCAACCCAGGAGGGGGGCAGTGGCTCTGGTGGCAGTGGTGAACGAGGAGGAGGTGCCTGCAGGAGTTCCCTTTGAAACCCAGCACGTGATGATTGTCCTCGAGGATCAGGTTGTAATGTCTCACAGATCTTGGACTGATGGACTGGTTATTTTGTTTGGACTAGTTTATGCCCTCCATTTGAGCTACCCTGAGAAGCTAAGTGGCTTCTTTGAATTCATCCAAGTCGTCCTCTTAGATCTTGATGATGGGAGAAAGCAGCTCAAACCTAAGTTACAGGCTTTGAAAAATGAGCTGGAGTAAGTTATCAACAGGCTTTATTGCTGAAGGTCAACAGTTTCCAAAAAATATCTCTTGGCTTGCATGCTGCTTGCCAAAAACTGTTGTCAGGTCTAATTTTGTTGTGTTGACCTTCAAATACTGTGCAAATTGCAGGAGTTATTTAATAGTCTTAAATATAATGCATGTTTGCTTTGGTTGTGTGATATCTCCACACTTTTTGCACTACACATAAAATACCATTGATTGTAATGTGTATTTGTATGCAGTTCCTTTTTTTTGTAGTGCTAAGTAGTTTTATTTGTAAGTGTAAGGAAAAGACAAAATGGGCCGAAACTGTTCAAGTATTAGGATCTTGTTTCCGTTGTCAGTGTCCAAAATGTTTTACTAAAGCTGATAATTAAGATGTCATAACAGAATAAAGACCCGTTTGAGTTCCTGTTGAATACACATATGGTATATATTGTTTTATGTCAACTTAATAGACTTTGATCAGAGGCTGCACATAGTGATATTAATGTGAGGGTGAAGTCTCTTTGATGGGGTATTTTTTTATTTTTTTTGGGGAGACTTTATCAATATAGTCAGAGAGAAACAAAAGTGGTCAGAGGAGTACCTTTTGAGAACTGAACTTAGAAATGTTTTGAAACTGAAATGTTATGTATTCAGTAATGAATGTTAAGCTTTCAACTAAATAAATGGTTCAAGTTGTGTCACATAACTAAAGTTTGTATTGTGTTAATCCAACTTAAATGGTTTAAGGCAATCAGTTTCCTTAAATGAATTGAGTAGCTATATGTTGTTAGAACTAGAATGTAATAATTTACTTTAATGGAAGGAAAAGGAGTACTTTTAACTTACTTGGTAACATTTATTTAAAGAAATTCCATTTAAGTTAGTTTTACTTAATTCAGATGAATTCAGTTAACACATTTTTAATATGTTGGTAGAAATGTTACATTTGAATGTAACATACTTATTAGTTTTAAGTTCCATTAACTGAGTGGAAAGGTACTGTGAACTTTATTTAACCAAGTTACCTTAACAATAAACAATTGAGTTACTTGAACTTAAATCAAAGAATTATGAATGAATGAATGAATGTTTATTTCAGTTAAATACAAAATACAAAACACATACATATTAAAAAAAACAACAAACAAAACACCCACATATTAAAAAAACAAACATAAAATTAACACATTTTGTAACTGAAAAAGGAAGAAGCTGAAGCCGGAGGCTTATTTCTGCTTCTCCTGTTCACATCCTTAGTCCAAGTCCACACCTGAAGTTGCAGCAGATAAATACTTAAACTATACTACATTCAGTGTAATAAGTTATTTTGTAATCATATTACTTTCATAGCCCTCCATAATTTGACAAATTTAATTCTTTTTGAAACTCAACAGTGAGCTACACAATTTCACTTCATCCTTCAGTTCGTTCCATAGTTTGACACCAGTAACTGAAACACTGTGATATTTAACGTTTGTTCTTACTTTACATTTTTCAAACACAAACATCCCTCTTAAATTATAATGTCCTTCTCTTAACTTAAAAATTTTCTGAATACAAAAAGGAAGGTGTTTACTTTTAACGCGAAACATAAATTCCATTGTTTTTAAATATACAATGTCAAGAAATTTTAGTAAACCAGATTCTACAAAAAGTGGATTACTTGATTGGAGATAACCAGCTTTGTTTATGACTCTGATAGCTTTTTTTTGGAGTTTAATTATCGGGTCTATATTAGTTTTATACACATTGCCCCATATTTCCACACAGTCTGACATATATGGCATTACAAGTGAACAGTACAACATATGCAAACATTTTTTGCTTAACAAGCCTCGAGTTTTATAAAGAATCGCAACAGCCTTGGACATTTTGCGTTTGATATATTGTATTTGTGGTTTCCAACAGAGTTTATGGTCAATAATCACTCCCAAAAATTTTGTTTCATACACCCTTTCAATTTCAATTTCATTAATTTTCAGTTTTATATCATCACTTCCCCTAGCACCACCAAAAACCATAAATTTTGTTTTATCTTCATTAAGTGATAACTTATTTACATCAAACCATTTTTTTAACTTGCTCAATTCCTTTTCCACAGTTTCTAATATTTGTTTCATATTTGCTCCCGAATAAAGCAAATTAGTATCATCTGCAAATATTGTAAATTTTAACTCACTAGATGCCATAAAAATATCATTTAGATAAAGTATAAATAACTTGGGTCCCAGAACTGAACCTTGTGGGACCCCACATGTTACTTTTCTAAGTTGTGAATTTGTATTTCCAATTGATACGTACTGAGACCTATTTTGTAAATAACTTTTTAACAAGTTTTGCGTCACACCTCTTATACCATACATTTCACATTTCCGGAGTAATATTGAGTGATCAATTGTATCAGATGCTTTCCTTAAATCAATAAAAACACCAACAGTATGTTGTTTCTGATCCACCGCTGTTGCTATAGTTTCTGCAAATTCCATTACTGCTAAAGATGTTGATCGGTTTTTCCTAAATCTGCACTGGTGATCATTTAATATCCTATATTTGTCTATGTGGTCATCTAACCTCTTTACAAACAGTTTCTCAAGAATTTTAGAAAACTGTGGTAACAGTGACACCGGTCTATAATTTGACACCATGTGCTTATCACCATTTTTATAAACTGGAATCACTTTAGCTATTTTCATCTTTTCTGGAAAAGTGCCTGTTTGAAATGATTTGTTACATACATGAGTGAATGGTTGAAGGATCCTGTTTATCACTTGTTTTATGAGTGACATATCAATGGAATTTCTATCAGTAGATTTTTTTATTTTTAAACTTCCTGACCACTTCCAACACTTCACTTTCACAAACTCCACCAAGAAACATTGAATTATTGTTTTCAGTAGCAAAATCAAAGTTTTTATCATCCTTTGATTTTGCTACTTTGCTAAAGTTTTTATCATCCTTTTCCCACTTGGTAATATCTTTTGCCAAATTAGGACCGACATTAACAAAAAAGTCATTAAATATGTTCATGATGTCCTCCATATTTTCCACCACAGTGTCACCAGTTTTAACAACATATGTAGAAAAATCCTTTTTATTACTTTTTTTAATCATATCATTTAACACTCTCCAAGTACCTTTAATATCATTTTTGTGTATTTCCAACAACTGATCATTATAGGCTTTTTTATGTGTTCTTATGATTGCTGTCAATCTATTTTTGTATCTTTTATATTTATTCTCTTTTTCTTTCGTTCTGTGCTTCAGAAATTCCCTATAGAGCCTGTTTTTCTTCTTACAAGCCCTTTCCAATCCCTTAGTTAACCATGGTTTCTTATTCTTTTTAAAATTTTGCCTATATTCTTTCACAGGACAATGTCTGTTGTACAATGTCAGGAATATGTCTAAGAAAGCATTAAATGAATCATTAACATCATCTACATAAACGTCATGCCAGTCATAATTTATTAGTTCCTCGTTTAAGGCCATAATTGCTTCTGGTGACTTTGTTCTAACCAGACAAGGTTTTTGCTTATAGTTGGGTAAAGATAATTTGTTGTTCATTTCCAGTTCTATAAAAACTGGTCAATGATCACTTATGTCAGTCAGAAATAGACCACTCCTTATTTCACCATCAATAATGTTTGTAAAAATATTATCAATCAATGTTGCGCTTTCCAGTGTGATTCTACTTGGTTTTGTAATTACAGGATGAAAACTCAAACTAAACATAGTATTTACAAATTCTGCTGTTTTTGCATGTTCATTCCATTTCAGTAGATCAATGTTAAAGTCACCACAAACCAGAATCACCTTATCACAATAATAATAATAATATTGATAATTGATTTGTTTAAGTTAATAAACTTAAATGGTTTAAGGCAATCGGTTTCCTCAAATGGTTTGAGTTCAACTAACTCATCAGGTTTTACGGTGCAGAGGGAATGTGTTTTTGTAATCTTTAAGGTTTATTTAACATATATGTGCATTCCAGGTGAAAATAAAATACATCTATTTGAGTCTGAAACATAGGAGAAATATTAAAAATATTTATATGTGACACACACCAGTTGCTAGTTATAGATGATGGAAAAAGAGTTCAGATAAATGGGCAAAACTGAGAGAGAAAGGTTGTGTCTGTAGGTATAATAACATTTGATGGAAAGCACATGATATTTGAAGCATATTCATATGAAACTGTATGATCTGTGCTGCTCATTCACTGTGTTTGACCTTTTGTTTTTTTCAGCGTCGACCTAGGCAAGGCAAGTTTATTTGTAGAACACTTCATACACAGGGTAAGTGCTTTACAATGGCATAAAAAAACATCACAGAAGTAAAAAAGGCAAGACATTAAAATTACATAAAAATCAAAAAAGGGAAAAAAGACCTTAAAATCATCAGAAATAAAACATGATTTTAAAATGCATTCACAAATAAAAGAAAGACAATCATATTAAAATCATACATTAAAATTAACATTAAAATTAAAATACAGTAAAGCAGAGGTCTCAAACTCCTGTTCTGTCCTGTTCTGTCAGGTTCCACATTCAGTCTGATCTGATCTGCAGTGGACCCAACCAGGAAAATAAGAGCAGAAGAACCGATAAAGAATGACAACTGACCATTTATGTCTTTGTTTTACTGCAAAGAAAACCCATGAAATTATGAAAACACTTACTTTTATAAACTATCCAAACAAAAACAGATGTGAATATCCTGAAAAAAAACCTGACATTTCTTCAGTAAAATCAGTGTAATTTTCTCAGTCTTCTTCCTCCACTTCTCATTAGTCCATGTGCATTCTGGATCAGATCTACAAAGACACTAAACACTGAGGAACAGGAAGAAAAGAGTTCAAACTGGACTGAATTTAATACAGACATTTCAGGTTGGACACATTTGTTCAGGTTAGTCACATTTTATTGGTACAGGAGAGTTTGGAAATGGAAAGAGTTTCAGAATTTAATGTGATTTTTTGCACTAAAACAAAGACAAACATTGGAAGTTGTCATTATTTACAGACAGTGTAATTTTTTTTTCACATCAAACTGAGAAGAAAATATGGAGCCATTATTTTTTGTAGGTTATAATGCTGTTATTTTACTTTTTTTTTTTTGATAATTTTTAAAATTTGTTTTCATTGTGGATCTCAGAAGTACAATACAAAAGAAATGCTGTTATTTTATGGGAGATCATGTTGGTCTGAATGTGGAACTGGAACTAACATAAATTCAACAGCTTTGACTGTGGAATTTTTGGAACCTTTTGTGGGCTGCATTTGGCCCCCGGGCCGCATGTTTGACACCCCTGCAGTAAAGTAAGACATTCAAATCCAAAAAGTACATTTAAAAGACAAGACTGAAAAGAGTTTACTCATAAGTACATGAGAAGAGGAAGGTTTTAACCTGGTTTTAAAAATGTTGACATTTGGGGCTGATTCAGTGATCAGCTGACACTTGATTAAAACACAGAAAACTGGAAGTCATGCACAGCTTAGAACAGCGGTTTCCAACCTTTTTTGGCTCGTGACCTCATTTTAACATCACAAATTTCTGGCGACTCTGAAGACTTGTTTTTTTTTTGCTAAAATTAATTTGTTTTTGATCATGTAATAGTTTGTTCTACTACAGGGATGTCCAACCAGGGTCCTCCAGAGCCACTATCCTGCATGTTTTAGATGTTTCCCTCTTCCAGCTCACCTGACGGACATTATCAGGTTTCTGCAGAATGTGATAACAGGTTTATCATTTGAATCAGGTGTGTTGGCAGAGGGATACATCTAAAACACGCAGGATAGTGGCTCTGCAGGACCAGCGTTGGCCACCCCTGCCATACTATGTTGCAAATAAACGTTAATTTTAGATGACATTTAGTCTATATAATGTATATTCTTATGGACGGAGGCAGAAATTCTTCTTTTATTGAGTCTGTGCTGACCTTTTCTTTGATCAGCTGCTATGGGCTGCTGACCCGTAAAAACAGGAACAGGTTGCAGGGCATCACTACAGTGTGCAGCAGAACTGTGGTCCCCACACTCACTGATCTGACTGTTGGACCAGAGGTGGACTCTGCAGAAGGCTCAGTCAGTCCTGGATGATCCCAGTCATCCCCTGTATGATGAGTTCAGGTGTCTTCCATCAGGTCACAGATACAGTGTTCCTAAATGTCGGACCAATAGCATGAGGAGTTCTTTGGTTCTGGTTCCATTGTTCTGCTGAAGAGCTCTTTGTAATATTGGTGCTATTGTCTTTCATGGACTATTTACTGTATTCATTGTTGGTTTGTTGTCTGTGCGATACTGCTGGCTGTAGAACAAATTGCCCCTCGGGGATTATAAAGTTTACCTTGCCCTTGAAAATCCAGGTGTAGATTACTGCACGAAGGCTCAGGATCTGTCCAGTCAGTCCAGCTGGGATTTCCAAGGAGGACAATTAATACTGAACAAACAAGAACTGAACCTATGAATTATGAAAGAGCTGCAGCATCTGAAACTGACCACAGTGAACATGTGACACAGAAACAGAACCACAGTGCTGCAGTTTCACAACCACAGTTTGTCTGCTATGGATTGGGATTGTCTCAACTCACCATAGATTTTTAATATATAATACAAGCATACGTGTTCCCCAGGACCAGTGGTGCTGTGGACCCCTATCGTTTTTGTTCAGATTTTTATTATTTTTATTTTTCCGTTGATAAAACTGTTGCTGCAGGCTAAACCATACACGGTAGGGCGGTGCAATTTGGCGGGTTGGTCCAGACCCCTGCACGTAACTCAGACACAAAAATTTACATATGTCCACCAGCAGGGGGCGCTATAACAAAGGACAATGCGTTTTGGGCTCTAACTCTCAAACCACACATTCAGAAACATCCTATCCTCAGATTCCCTGCATAGGGCTGAATCACTTGGGACAGGCCCCGCCCATTTCTGCAAAAACTGGAAAACCTACTTTTTTGAACTCCTCTTCGGGATTTTGTCCAATCTGTGTGAATTTTGGCACATATACTTTTCTCACGAACAATGAGAAGAGTGTCCAGTTTCAGACTCAGTTTGTCTTTTATGTACTGAGTCTGTCTCTGTCAACTCACCATATATCAGTGTTTTTCAACCTTGGGGTCGGGACCCCACGTGGGGTCGCCTGAAATTTCTAGTAATTGATACAAATTTTTTAAATAAATTACTACTAAAAAATCTTTTTAAATGATTCAATATATATTTGATTATAATTAAAACACCCCACATTTTCCCCTATTAAAAATCAAGTTCAAACAAAATGTAGGATATAATATTTGAGAGGGCATATCTTGATTGACCCGATCATGTAACAGCATGCGTTACTACGCTTCAACCTGCCCAGACACAATCGACAGTGGACTGAACAGAGAATGGAAAGATTTCTTCACCTGCCTGGCCCCGCTAAGACATCTAAGAGAAAAATGTCTCTGTTTTGAAGGTCTGGGCTCACCAGAAATTTGTGATGTTAAAATGGGGTCACGGGCCAAAAAAGGTTAGGAACCACTGCCATATATTTTTTATTAGTAAGTTTTTATTTTATTTTTATCAATTACTAGAAATTTCAAGCGACCCCATTTGAATTCCAGGCGACCCCATGTGGGGTCCCGACCCCAAGGTTGAAAAACACTGTCTTAGAACCACACACTCTGCATTTTACAAGAACCTGTTGGAGGTTTCTGTATTATCGCTGTGTAAAGTTGGTTATACAACACCACATTTCAGTTTGGGGTCGTGGATTTTGTCCCACATCAGGAAAATGTGAGCTGTGTCGAATCTGTGGACCAACAGAACCTCTCTATAGTAGCATGGGTTATCACTGTCTGTTTCCTTTGAAGGAATGTTAAACCCTAGTGTCTTCACACCCATATGATGTACAGGTGCAAGTCCCGCTTTGGCCAAACACATCCCCGTGTAGGCGTCATCAATGGGAACAATGGTGATGGACTTGGACATGTTGTATATGACCATGGCTGTATGACCTGACAGGAGGAACCCTCCACCGCCACAGTACGGAGGATACTCGTCTGATTCGTACACCTGAACAGGGATGTAGTATTTGCTCGGCAGGTACCTGACGGGCACAGTGGACTTGAACAGATATCCGGTCAACAGGTGCTTGCTTCCATCATTGTCCGTCAGACTCTGGAGATACATGACCATGTTGTCTGTGTTGGCGAAGACGTCATCGTCACCATTTAACAGGAAGCGAGGACGCGGACAGTTTGTTTCCATCCATTCTAAGAACAGTATCTGCTTCAGGGTGAGGTTGAAGAACGAGTCATTGAAGTCCCACTGGAGGATGTCCTTGTACTCCCAGTTCTCCGACATGAGAAGATGGTTCAGGCGCTCTTTCTCAACACCGGTCGCCGTCGTCCCCGTGATAAAAACCCTCCGAATCCACACGCCGTTGTGTCACCTCTCTTTAGCCCAGGTTCTGCGCAGCACCTCTCGGCGGTCGTAGTTCCCAGGGGAGCTTTTGATGACCAACAGAAGGAAGACCTCTGCAGATTTATCAGCTCCTCCACATTTGTCCGGGACGTCCAGGAGCAAAGGGAAATGACGACAGTGACGATAGTAGAGAAAGTCTTGAATGTGATCGGGAAGAGAGCTGAAGCCTGTGACGTTGGCAGCAGATATGTTTCGTTGACATGTTGACCAGGTGAACGTGTCGGGTATGCGTCTTATGACTTCCTTTGTTGGGTTATCTTCTTCTACATTGTCTTGGAAATAGATGCTTTTGTGGTCAACCAAGTACATGCAAAGATTAAGCATTAAAAGACCAGAAGCTCCCATCAGCAGGATTGTCTTTGCTTTTCTGCCTTTCATCCTTTTGCTGCAAGAAAACACGGTGAGAAAACAGTCGTTAAGACGCATTAGACAAGAAACAGAGGAAAATTAAAGTTGCAAGCAGCATTGGTCGGGACCCCACGCTCTGGCCGGGTTCCCCCTCCCATGCCACCACCCGTTACCGGTCACACCTCATTCTTGTTTTTTTGGCAGATTTATTTATTTTTTCCCCATTTATAATAAGGCTTTTATTTTGAAAAAACTTACTTTGTGTGTGTGTGTGTGTGTGTGTGTGTGTGTGTGTGTGTGTGTGTGTGTGCATAAGAGACAGACAGAGAGAGAGAGAGAGAAGCAGTTATAATCTTTTTTTTTTAAATTATGCAAGTTGGATCAGTAATACTAGTAGTAGTAATAGCAGTAGTAATAGAAGTATAATAGCAGTAGTTGTAGTAGTAGTAGTAGTAGTATTAGTAGTAACAGCAGTAGTAGTATTAGTAATAGCAGTAGTATTAGTGTAAATAGCAGTAGTAGTAGTAGTGTCACACACATGGTTTCTATGGCCTTTACAGTGTGTGTGTGTGTGTGTGTGTGTGTAAGAGAGAGAGAAGCAGTTATAATCTTTTTTTTTTTTTTAAATTATGGAAGTTGGGTCAGTAATACTAGTAGTAGTAATAGCAGTAGTAATAGGAGTATAATAGCAGTAGTTGTAGTAATAATAGTAGTAGTAGTATTAGTATAAATAGCAGTAGTAGTAATAATGTCACACACATGGTTGCTATGGACTCTAGTGTGTGTGTGTGTGTGTGCGTGTGTGTGTGAGTGAGAATGAGAGAGAGAATCCGTTATAATCAGTTTTTTATATTATCCAGTTTGGATCAGTAATAGTAGTAGCAGTAGTCTCTATCTCTCTCTCTCACTCACTCACACTCTCTCTCTCTCTCTCTCTCCTCTCTCTCTCTCTCTCTCTCTCACTCACTCACTCACTCACACAGTTGCTATGGACTCTCCATGGTTGCTATGGGAGCATAAACATGGCAGGTGCACCTGATCAACACTAATGACTTAGAGGAGACACTGGAGTTTCAGAGAAATGAACTAAAAACCACCTGTCAGACAAACTGACGTCAGTCCAGAACAGTAGCTCCTATCTGAAAAATTCTGTCATGTCAGACTTCTGGAAGGTTGGAGCAACATTTGAATGTATAATGTGATGAAACAAAGTCAGAAGTGAATCAGCAGTGAGTGTACGAAGGTGGAGTTAGTCAAACATGTGAGTGAGACAAATGGAACACAGGAGGGAAGGAGGGAAAAAGCAGCAGTTGTTGTGTTTGGAGGAACACAGATCCAAAACTAAACACTTTAACATTCAAATGTCAACAGTCTGGGAAAGAAAAGACATTTTCCTACATTTGGATGTAGAATTTGTTCCTGTAACCCCAGAAATATGAGAGTTATGATGAGTTGTTTCTAGACTTTCAAACCAAAACAGCTGCTGCACTGTTTGAGCAGCAAGATTTCAGCCAATCAGCTGTCAGCATGTGTGTGCATGTGCACGTTCACCTCACATGGCTCCTGTAGATCAGACATGTGACTCAGTAGAGTTAATACTGTAGTTCACTCACACACCATTTCTCGCATAAATTGCTGTAATTTGAAAACCGTACATTGTATCTCAAAAATTTTCCACAGGAGTGTTCTGCTGTGTTTTGTGATCGCTTCAATATATAATATGTGGAGTAAAAGTCCAAACTGAATTTTCAGTTTCAGACTTCGCAACTTTCAGGGCTCATAAAAAAAAAAACTAAGATAGTTATAAAAAAAGTGCGAGATCACTTTTTTGAGAAGGGTTCACTCTATCTTCTGGTGCTATTTAGAAGATGATACGACAAACGCTGTGATAGGAGTTAGTTTTAGAAATTATATTTTGAAAGGCATATTGCGAACTTCCTGTTGGAGCTAGCTCATAGGTGTCAGTGCGTGATTTGTTGGGCTCGATTAAACGAAAGTTTTGGCGTTGGTTTTGTGTGTCTACGAGATTCGTAGTGGAAGTTTGCAATTTGTGCATTTTAGTTTGAATGGCATATTGCGAACTTCGTGTTGGAGTTAGGTCATGAGTGTCAGCGAGTGATTTGTTTCTACGACATGTTTCTACGACATTCCTACTGGCCGCTAGGGCCATTTTTGTGTTTCTAGGGGGCGCTAGAGAGCTCATTTTGGCACCTATGGGGTTAATTTTTACATTTTATAAAATTTTTCGCCAGACCTGACGTGTGCCAAATTTGGTGAGTTTTCGAGCATGTTTAGGGGGTCAAATTCCAGGTTAAAGTGGTGGAGGGAGAATAAGAAAAAACAAATGAAAAACAATAGGACAAGGGCATAGGCCCTCTCCTTCACTGTGTGAGAGAGAGGGCCTCTCCCCGTGGGCTCGGTCCCTAATAAGAACAGTGGAGAAGGGCGGGGTCAGACTGATCACTGGAAGAAGATCATTATTAATACAAAACCTGTAATTACTCAGCTGTCTGTAAACATTTACTGTCATTTCACTGCAAGCATACGTGTGAGGATATTAGTCGACATCTCTGTGATTTGATGTGATGTGGAACAATAGGCACGTTTCCACCCCTGGAACTTTGGGCTAGTTTTACAGGACTGGGGCCGCTGGTGCATGACACCCCCCCCTCCAACTGAGTCCCTGCCTCAAGGTAGGCACTCCAACTGGCCCTGAAAATTCTTGGTGGCGCTTGAAGGTTTACTCGATGCTGATTGGGCAAACCAAACCAAAAGCATGATGGGAAACAAACAGCATTTTTAAAGGCCTGAATTATACACAATTTAAAATCAGAATAATAATGTGTTGGACCAACCCAGATGTGCAGACACTGCACATCAGCGCCTTCTTTGATTTTATTTTGAAGGTCTCATGTTTTTCTCCTTCATGTGTTTTTTGTTAAGCCATACTTCCTGCTTTTCACTCATGGTGTAAACCCGCAGATTTGAAGGTGTGGTAAAAATGCAAAATGTAATAGATTATTTACACTGTTTATGTGTTTGAGACCTGTTTGAGACCATTTTATATGCCTTTTATTTACTTTGTTGTTTGTGTATCTCTGTGTTTGTCCAGTTTGCTGCTGCGATGTGTAGATGGAGCTACAGAATTAACTAGTGAGGAGGGCTTCATCTAAGACATTAAATAGCGGAGCGAGGTGCAGTGTTAGGTGAATGTGTCTACTATTGTGAATATTTTGTGTAAACTGTTTGTTAAACTATATACTGTGTTTGTTTTTTGTGTTTGCTGTGTAGTTTTAACGGGGTTAGAATCCATGATGTGCAAATGTCATCAAAAATGAGATTAAAACAACAGCTGTATGAAACGCTCTGCATCTGGAAGTTTAATCCCAGGGGCCGCTACAGTCATTTTGAACACAAGAGCCTAACAGTCACGTTGCTATACCCAGAACACTTTGGCGGTGACTGCTGGACAGATGTGGTACAGCATGCACAAATACACTACGCCATAAAAACTACCACATCTAGAACCTGTGGATCCCCACAGGTCAGTGCACTAGTTACCACTACCGGTGGTGGATACAACTCTGCAGAGTAACCAGAGTAAACAGCTGACCGCAGGTCTACTACCAAACTCTTCTCTGTCTCTGGACACTGGGTCCCTCATGTTTTTCTCCCTGGTCGGGTCAAACAGAGGGGGTCCTGTAGAAAGACTTCTTTTCACCATGTCCCGCTCTGTCTGAGCGGCCTATTACTGCGCAAAAGTTAACCATGACTACAACTATTAAGTACAATTATCTGGTTAACAAGCCTTGCACTCCTCTGTCTAGCTTGTGGGTTGTTTTCCAATATGGCTGCGTAAACATGAATCACATGACCCCTGACGTCATGTGGTAGCGGTCTCTTTTCTCATTGAATACTGTAACTTCACTTATCAGCTCCATCCTCTGCCTCTACACCAGGGCTGTCAAACTCATTTTAGTTCAGGGGCCACACTCCCCTTAATATGATCTGGAGTGGGCCGGACCAGTAAAATAATAACAGCGGAAAAAAAGTACAATTATATTATGATAATGTTTACATCTACCCAATTTCCTCAAAAATCAGAATAATATCAGAATCAGCTGTACTGGCTAAGTATGCCAACACATACATGGAATTTGGCTTCGGTTTTTCTTTGCTCACAACGTACAATTTCAACATGAACCCAAACGCACTTAAACATAGACCTAATATAAACAGACATTCAACAAGAGACGAGGACAACAATGGGTTAAGATTTACAGTGGATTTGTAATATGTGCAGAGTGCAAACTGGAGTTTCATGCAGTCAGTGGATGTGTACAGGGATCCGGTCTATTAAAAATATATGTT
>NC_043960.1:1222480-1264980 GCF_902148855.1 Sphaeramia orbicularis | reverse complement strand
AATTTAAGTGTGTCATCCTTCACTTGAGCTGTGTGGTCATCTTCCAGTTAGTCCAGAATAGAACAGAATAGATCTACATGTGTTTAGCAGCTCTGTTTCTTGTTTAGCAGCAAAAAAAAAAAAAAAAAAAACAACTTAAAGTGCAAAGAGACTATATAAAAAAATATCACACAAAATTATATTGAAAATATATACTGGAAAAATGTTGACAATATACAAAAACTACAAAGAAATACAAAAACATACAATCAGCCAACTCTATACAAGAACTCTCTCCACCATATAAAGCATGTACAGGTGGTTCCTATCCTAGCAGTAACATGTCCAAATTGTATGTATGTACATTTTCAGGCGCTCCACCAGTTTTACATATCTTTCTTCAGTCTTTCGGAGCATTTCATAACGTTTATTTCTCAATAGTTGTGTAAATAACAACAGTAATGCCAACCCAGTGATTTCACAAAATAATAAAATAAAAACCTGAAACTGAAAAATTCTTACATGATTTTTGATTTTTCTTTTAGCTCTGTTCATTTGCAATGAATTCATTACATGCAGATATTAAAGCGTTCCTTTGTTTGACTTTGTTACTGAAGTATGCTGTTTTCTCTCAACAATGGGTCTGTTTAAACTATTTGATTTTATAAAAGCATTTAACTGATTTTGTTCACTTCACTTTAGGACTGTACAGTCCTTTAGCAGAGTAAACAATTTTGCATTAAGGCCCATTTCAGGCTTAAATCAAACACTGTCTGGGAAACCTCCCCTAAGTATTTATTTAATCATTTATTCATTTACACAGTCAAGTATAAAATAATTAATGTTCCAAAACTTTAAGACTTTATTTATTTACATGTACGAAATGTACTTCCTAATTTTTTTTATTTTTTTTATTTTTATTTTTTTATTACCAAGCATAAATCCTCACCTATTTAGATTCGTAAATAAGTGCAATATCCGAATGGTTATCGGTAATCAATCGATAGATCGATCAGAGCAGTAGCTACCTCTCATACAAACTTACTTTCAGACCTCACTGTGTTGACCAATCATATTGAGGTAAATGTGATTGACGTCCTCGCGGCCAATCCAACGCTTTGTTTTGGGTGACGTATTTCCGTTAAGCCGCTTCGGCTGCAGTTAAGCTCTACACAAGTGTCATTATTTATAAAGGGAGCACAAAGAGAGGTAAGCGGCTGTTTGTCCTGTTTTAGCCTTTAAATATAGCTGTGTCGCTAATGAAAAATGAATAGATCCGTTATTTGGTGAGTTTAGAGGACTAGCTGGCTTTGAAACAGTCGGTATCTTATGCTCAACCGGATTACTGGAAGCTAGTTAAAACACAAGCTAACCGGGAAGATGTTCCCACTTAGCATCCTGTTGTTACAACAGTTTCAACACTTATAGACAGAATATTACTCAAGAATATTTAAGTTAATTTGAGTTAACAAGCTGGTTTACAAGGATGTTTACATGTAGGTGAAAAATTAACAGTTCCCCTGTTGTATTAACGTTCCCATACCGTTACATGTTCATCTGGTGTCAGTAGGTGACACCAAAGCTCATCTGAAATATCACCTTTTTTTTTTTTTTTATTAACCTCACCCACTGCAAAGATACTAGATATACTTTATGGAAACAGGGTCAGTAACTGCTTTGATAATCCTTTATCTTAAGTTCGGTATAATTTTAATGCAGCAATTATTGGTTTAAGGTTAAATGTTTGACACTGACTTCATTCATTATGGTAAGCGGAAACTAACGGTACAACTAAAACTAAGAGAGAAGGGTTCCTGAAATCAATCAATCAATCAATCAATCAATCAATCAATCAATCAATCAATCAATCAATCAATCTAGAACTACAACAAATAATGCACACATACACACGCATACTTATCTTATATCTTTATATTTTCCCCTATTTTTTTTTTTTTTTTTTTTTACACTTTTTGTTACATTTCTTGTTTTTCTAGTATTGTGCACTCTGAGTTGATTAGTTTTTCTTTTCCATTATCTTTCATTGCATTGTTGACTATGTGTTAACCCACATATGACAAATAAATGCATCTGATGTGATCTGATGGAACACAAACTGCAAAGTGAAATGCATTTGTAAAAGAATAAAACATCTTTGCAAGTTTGTAATCTTTAGTAATTAATGGCTTTATTAAACAAAAGAAAAACTGGCTTTTCTGACAGTCAGTAAGACAAGAGATACTAATGATATAAAACAGAGGAAAGCAGATATTAAACTGATTGCTAGTTGTTGCAGGTGTAAAAAAAAAAAAAAGATGTAAAACAGTCAAAAACAATTACTAAATTGAGTATTTATGATGTAGAGCAGAGAAAAGTGATTGTTTGATGGGATATAGAAGTTTTTTCATTTGATTGTTTGTCAGTAGTCCTAATAATTCATCTTCATGCATCTATTTGAAATAGTTACCCTTTGGTGGATGATGTTTATTTCAGATTAAATATAACCTTATGATCTCTGTACCCCTGCCACCCCAGAAGATTCTACCCAGAATGCCTCAGACTAACAAGTCAGTGAGCGGCGGCAGCGTTCCAGGCCAGGCGTCTGCTCCAGATCAAGGTGAACCTCCGCCAGCACTTCTGAATGTGAGGGACGAGGCAGCAGCTGGAAATGGCCGAGGAGAAGCTGAAGAAGACCAGGGAGACCCAGAGATCATTAAATCACCCAGTGATCCCAAGAAATACAGGTGTGGTATCGAGAACACAGTGTGTTGTAAATGTGATGGAACTGAAGAAGAATCTGAGCTCAGGGAGGCAGGTGTTTGTCCACTGACCCCATCCAACAGAGATATTAAAATTTGTATTACAAAGGTATTTGTGTTATAAGGTGCTTCATTTTGATTGGTTCCTAAACATTAACAATCATTTCTTTGTATGTTTCAGTAATGGGCTTTTTATATCTCAGGGAAAAGTTCTTCCCTTAGTTTGCAAAAGAGGAAGCCACACAGACAGGGCAACAACATTTTAAGTCTTTAAATAAAACAAAACAAAACATGAATTAATGATTTTGAACCATTATTAGAATTCTTATTATTCTTATTATTAGTATCTGTGCAGTTCTAAAACATGCAAAAACTAAACAATTTATTGAAAGAGTATCTGCAAGATAGATTTAATGAAAATTATATTAGTAAGTTTTCATTCTCTTTTCTTTGATTTACTCTACACTGGTTTATGTGCCATACCTAAAGCTTATAATAGTCATGAAAATGTATTTATGCCAAATCAACCTTTATCTGTTTAAAAAAGCTTAAAAGTAAAACAGGTACATAAGTTATATTTATATGTTTCAAAAGGAGAATAGGAACTCACTGGGCTGATCCTTTAATCAGCAAGTCATTATTTAGACATATCGATCTAGTGTTGATGTATCTTCTCTCATTGTCATGTTTGTTCAGGTACATTGAGCTGAGTAATGGCCTCAGAGTGCTCCTCATCTCTGACTTCAGTGGATCAAATGCAAAGGGAGGGGGAGATGACCAGCAGGATCAGGCAGGGGCACAGGGCAGGGATGAAGTGGAGGAAGAGGAGGAGGGGGACTCAGGAGAGGGGTCGGAGGAGGATGAGGAGGAGAACGAAGAGGAGGAGCAGGACAGTGACTTTGATGAGTTGGACGAGGAGAACGCCGGGAAGAAGAAGAAGGGCAGCTCTGAAAAGCAGGTGGGTTCATTTCCGGATCAGAGAGGGTGAACAGTGAGAGGAGGCTTTGGGTTTTTACCTCAACATTTAAAGTAAAAACCAATGAAGGCTGAAGATGTGTGTGTTTTAGGCTGCAGCTGCTCTGTGCATAAGTGTTGGGAGTTTCAGTGACCCTGATGACCTGCCCGGCCTCGCACACTTCCTCGAACACAGTGAGTCTAGAAAAAATAGACAGGGTGTCCACAAAGTCTCTGTACAATTAAAAAAAAAAAAAAATCAAAAGCATTTGATGAGATATGTTAATCAGATTTGTTCCATGAACTTCGTGGTTTTCAAAGTTTTTAATCACATTGTGGGATCATGTGCAATCGAATCATTAGTCTATTTTTCTTCAGTGAGATCAATTACTGCAAATGTTTACCTTGACCTGTTCACTGAAGATGTGTCACCACAACTGGATGACCTTCAAACAACCATCATGTTCCACATAGATGGTGCACCACCACATTGGGTTCTGTATGTTGGTGGGTTCCTGAATCAGACATTTCCAGATCGGTAGATAGATAGATAGATAGATAGATAGATAGATAGATAGATAGATAGATAGATAGATACTTTATTGATCCAGAGGGAAATTCAAGTATTCAGCAGCTTTACATACAGCACAAGAAGACAAAAAACAAACAGATCAAAACACAACACAACAGTGGGTTAATATCCAGGTTGACATCAAAGTTAAAATATGCACTCAAAAAGACACTTGCTAAAGAACTACTCTAAAAGAGCTTCTAAGATCTAAGAGATTAGATCAGGATGGTTCAGTTCCTTGGACACCTCCTGCATCCGATATCACTGCCCTGAATGTCTTTCTGTGGGGTTTTGTTAAAGCTGCGTATGACTTTTTTCACCAGTTTTTCATCAAATCTGTAAAGCCCCAGTCATATCCTAAGTATCAGGAATCTGTAAATCTTTCAATGATTACTCACCTGAATCTCTTCCCTCACGGTGAACAGTTCTGTAGTGTACTCCACCATAAACACTCCATTTGTTTACAGACAAAGCCAGTAGGTCACTCGGGGATTTTTCGGAAATTCTTGGCGATGTGGATTGTGGGAAGCGGAGCTCCACGCAGCTGCATTATGGCCTCAGCGGCAACAAACACGGAAACAGCTTCATTGCCTCTTGCTACTGCGGCTGCGTGGAGCTCCACTTCCCACAATGCACGTTGTGACAAATTTCCGAAAATGCCCAAGTGACCTACCGGCTCTGTCTGTAAAAAATGGATTGTTTATGGTGGAGTGCACTACAGAATTGTTCACCGTGAGGGAAGAGATTCAGGTGCGTAATCACTGAAAGACTTACAGATTCATGATACTGAGGCTGTGACTGGGGTTTTACAGATTTGATGAAAAATTGGTCACGAAAGTCATACGCAGCTTTAAAGATATCGTGTATGGAACAAAGATGCAGGACATCAATGATCTGAAGCCAAAGATCACTCATGCCTTTGACACCATTGATGAGGTTATGATACAGTCAACATAGAAACAAATCCATGACCGTCTGGATGTGATTCATACAACTAATGGTCCCATATAGAGGTGGATTAAATGAGGCAAAAAAAACTTTCAATATCTGCTTTTCATTTTGTAATAATTTCCACAGATTGGTCTGTTTATTTTCTTTTGTAATAAATGTGTTCAATTGTAAAGAGACTTTATGGACACCCTGTGTATCACACAAACACAGTCCTGTGTAGAATGGAGATGGTCGAGTGCATCCCCACTCAGCTCTTTTGTATACATTATTCTTTTTAATGGAAGGTTAAACAGTATCTGATTGAGCCACTGGGTATGTCTGTGTTTTTCCAGTTCCGTGCAGTTCATTTTTTTGCAGACAGAAAACTGAGATGTATAAATGGGCATTAATTTTGACCATAGTCATGTTTTTCTGGAAAAACAGCAAATGCAAAAAACTTGTGGTCCAATGTAATTTTTTCCAATTCAATTCTTAACCTCTTCCCAAAATATTTTTATTTTCCTGCACTCCCACATGCAGTGTATAAATGTTCCTTTAGAGTCAATGCTACGTTTGAGTGTTTTTAATCTTTACTCTTATCTGTATATTTATAACTTGTCTTTTATTTTTGTAAAGCACTTTGAATTAACCTGTGTATGAATTGTTCTACACATATAAACTTGCCTTGTCTAAATTTCAGTCTCTATTGACCAACAACTGTTTAGTTTGACCTCTCACATGATCTTGTGATTCTCACCATTCTCCCATAATCGTATAATTTCACTGCCTCGTAAGAACTTTATGCTTTTGGCAGCACTGACCAAATAATTTAGGTTCTGCTGAAAGTAAAAAAAAACAAACAAACTGTGTAAGTAGACGCAGAACCCAATGTGTTATTGACATATTTTTATTAAGTAAACTAAACCTTTGTGCTGGAGCTGTACAAACCTTTCCCTCTGTGCTCCTTGTTGTTCAGTGGTGTTTATGGGCAGTGAGAAATATCCGGCTGAGAACGGCTTCGACGCCTTCCTGAAGAAACACGGCGGAAGTGACAACGCCTCGACCGACTGTGAGCGAACCATCTTTCAGTTCGACGTCCAGAGGAAATATTTCAGAGAGGCGCTCGACAGGTGAGACCTTAACTTCTAAATAGACAGATTGATATGCTTTATTGATCCCAATATAGGAAATTGCAGTGCAGGGACAGCATGTGACACAGTAAAAATAGAATACAAGAATAAAAAAAAACAAAAACAAAGAGCAAATGCACTATATATAATAAATTAGAAGTAAGTAAAAACAGAACTGGGTAAGAAATCTGGATAATTTAAACAGTAAAGTGCAATAATAGACTAATGTGTAATTTTCTATAAATATGTAATCGTAAAGTGCATAATGGAAACAGGTTTATGACCGGGTTTAACCCAGTGTTTTTCGACCTTGGGGTCGGGACCCCATGTGGGGTCGCCTGGAATTCAAATGGGGTTGCCTCAAATTTCAAGTGATTGATAAAAATTTAAAAAAAAAATTACTAATAAAAAATATATGGTGAGTTGACAGAGACAGTCTCAATCCATAAAAGACAAACTGTGAGTGTGAAACTGCAGCACTGTGGTTCTGTTTCTGTGTCAAATGTTCATTGTGGTCAGTTTCAGATGCTGCAGCTCTTTCATAATTCATAGTTTCATTTCTTGTTTGTTCAGTATTAATTGTCCTCCTTGTAAATCCCAGCTGGACTGACTGGACAGATCCTGAGCCTTTGTGCAGTAATCTACACCTGGATTTACTGCCTCTGTCCACAATAATAGACATTATATAGAATAAATGTCCTCTGAAATTAGTGTTTATATGCAACATAGTACAGCAAAATATTACATAATCAAGAACAAATTAATTTTAGCAAAAAAAATGTCTCCGTTTCGAATGTCTGGGGTCTGATGTTAAAATGAGGTCCCAAGCCAAAAAAGGTTGGGGACCACTGCTTTAATCCCTGGCATGTCTGTGGTGAGCGTTCTGAACGTTTGATTTGTTTTAAATATTCATAAAAATTAAACCGTTTCCTCAGTAGGAAACATTTCAAAACATGCTGCTAAAATAGACCTTGCACTTTCAATAGACATCTGAGCATGCTCAGTTCACCCCCCACCGCCTGTGAGATGGCAATCTCACTCACAGAGCTGTGAGTGAGATTGGGTTTGGGCTTTTTTTTTTTTTTTTTTTTATTATTTATTATTATATTTTTTATTATTTTTTATTATTTTTTTTTTTATTTTTTTACACAGTTTTCCTTGTCATTTTTTTTGTTTTTATAGTTACCTCCGCCAAGGAGGTTATATTTTTGCCAGGGTTTGTTTTTTGTTTGTCTGCTTGTCTGTTTGTCTGTCCGTTAGTGTGCAACATAACTCAAAAAGTTATGCACAGATTTGGATGAAATTTTCAGGGTTTGTTGGAAATGGGATAAGGACGAAATGATTAAATTTTGGTGGTGATCGGGGGTGGGGGGGCCACTGATCAGCCTTGGCGGAGGTCTGCGCTCTCCGAGTGCTTCTAGTTTTCAGTGTTGTTGTGATTTTCTTTTATTTTTTTTAATGAGTTTTGTCCATGTAACTGATTTTTAGAGTTCAACCAGGTGCCAAAAAGCAGCTGGACTGATTTAGAAAAAGAGCCCCAAAACATAAACTCCTGGGCCCAAATTCAAATCCTCGTTGTTCAGTCCACTTCACAGTTGATGTTCAACATCCTAAATCTCTTACTGATGTACAGTCTAGATAGATAGATAGATAGATAGATAGATAGATATAGATAGATACTTTATTCATCCCATAGGGAAATTTACATTCTGAGTGCCTTATTTAGTCCAAACCTGTCAAACTTCCGTTTGTCTCTTTGTCCCTTTCTGTTCTTCCACCTGTTTTGACCCTAAAACACACAGTAAAACAAAACCACAGAAGAAAAGGAACACGAGCACATACTCACAGCAGCTTTAATGAACCTGAAACAGACGACAGTTCAGCTAATTCACTGACATAATGTCTCAGGGGTTAAAGGGCTAAACGTCAGACCGAGGTGAGTTTATTGTAAAGAGAAACAGAAATGATTCACCCGATGGTAGGATGTGTTCACATGAGGTTCAGTTATACGAGCATTTGTCATTCAGTCAAATTACTTATATATTCAACTTCCTGTGCCGTCTGTGCGGTCACTGACAGCTCACATAACAAAGGAAATGAATTAGTGTTGACGATGTGTGGAAATTTCTCAGGGGAGACTAAAACAGCAGTAATCTGATTATCAATAAGCCATAAATAAATGAAAACATGTGGTTTCAGGTGGGCTCAGTTTTTCATCTGCCCTTTGATGATTGAAGACGCCATCGACAGAGAGGTGGAGGCTGTGGACAGCGGTGAGTTCATCCTCATTATACACAACAACATTTTTACACACTTATATATGTGTATTTCTTTTACTTGTATTGATAATATTTGTCTACTTCATATTGTGCAAATTACTGTTCTAATTGTGCTTTAAGAGAGAGTTTTAATATGTATGTTTGGTTTATGTACACTATATGGACAAAAGTATGTGGACATGTTGAATTCAGGTGTTTCTTTTCTAACAGGGGTCTGGGATACAAAACAATAATGACTAATGTCAGAATATCCAGTGGCGGAAAAAATTATTAGACCACCCATGTTTTCATCAATTTTGTGTTCACTTTCATGCTTGGTACAACTAAAGGTACATTTGTTTGGACAAAAATAATAACAAAAATAGCTCCTAGTAGTTTAATTTCAGAGCTGATATCTATTCATTTTCCAGGTTTTCTTGATAAAAAACCAAAATCACTTCAGTTCTTCCATCAATATCTATGTCATTGTACTGACAAAAACAGTGCTTTTAGGCATTCCATGTTTTCTTTTCTGTCTGTTTCAGTCACATGATACACACAGGAGTTAGTATTGGATTGCATAAGCATTGTTTTTGATGATGTTTGATGGTCTAATATTTTTTTCTGTGACTGTAGTTTTATATTGGGATAAATATCATTGCATTGGTTGTTTGGTTTAAATTGTCATCTTTGTTTCCAGAATGCCTCAGAGATGGTTTGGACTTAATTTCTCTCTACATTGATTTTGTTTTTTAACCATGACTCTGATTTTAAATGTTCTACCTCTAAATTTCTAAAATATTTTTCATGCTCTGACTAAATAATTTTCTACCACAACTAACAATCTACTTTCTTCACATCTCACTGAGGAAGAAAAATCTCCCATTAAACTTTAAGGAAATATTGATGTTTTTAAACTATATGGACAAAAATATAGGGACACATCATGTCTTCAGCTGTAAGATGTCCTGTTCAAGCCAATATGAGATATAGGATAAACATCAATATTTTCTTAATAATAAGTAATAACCATCTCTGAGGCATTTTGGAAGTAAAGATAACAATTAAAACCAAACTAACCAATGCAATGATATTTATTTTACCTCAATATAAAACTATATTCTGACATTAGTCATTATTGTTTTGTATCCCAGACCCGTTAGAAAAGAAACACCTGAATTCAACGTGTCCATATAGTGTATATGCATATATGTGTATATTTAGAGCTTTATATATATATATTTTTTTGTACTACTGATAATTTCTTTCCTGCTACTTTTTTATTATACTTGGACGAAGCAAATGTAACGACACGACAGATTCCCCTGAGATTAATAAAGTTTTCTGATTTTGTTTAATCACAGACTATTACACAGGATTAAATGACAGATTAAGTAAAATGAGTCCTGTAGTATCTAATGTGCAGATTTAGTTTGGATCAACCTGAAAAGTCCAAATGGTGTAGGCCAGGGGTGTCAAACTCATTTAATTCAGGGGCCACATACAGCCTAATATTTAATAAAGTGGGCCGAACTAGTAAAATAATATAAATAATAGGATAACAACTTATGAATAATGTCAATTCCAGAGTTTTCTCTGTTTTTGAGTGAAAAATGTCAAATTCTGTAATGAAAATGTTTACATCTACGAACAGTACTTGAACAACACATGAACAAATATGAACAACCTGAAAATTCTTTGAAAAAATGAGCGCCATTTTAACAATATTACGGCTTAGTTTATAATTTATACATGTGGATTATAACTTACAGATCGCAGTCGATCTACAAATACAGTAACAGGCAGAATATTGGTCAAATTAAAGTACTGTTAAGACATTTCAGGTTATTCACATTTTTTGTAAAAGGCTAGTCTGTAAATGTAAACATTTTTGTGTAATTTTAACTTTTTTAAAACTGAAACAAAGAGAAAAATTTGCAGTTTTCATTATTTATAGATTATTATGATAGTATTTTACTGGTCTGACCCACTTTAGATTGAACTGGCCTAAAATTATTTTAATATCCTTGATTTTTAATATCTTCAGTGTAATTTCAGTTTAACTTTTACATTTCACAAATTCATCCCAGGGGCCGGATTGGACCCTTTGGCGAGCTGGCTTTGGCCCCCGGGCCGCATGTTTGACACCTGCAGTGTAGACGTTAAAGCACCTGCAGACAGCAGCATATTAGTTCTGTGGATTTATGGAATGAGATTTTTAAGAATTTCATCTGGTAGTTTCTTCATGCGTCCTCTCACTGTTTCCTGTTCAGAGTACCAGCTGGCGAGGCCGTCTGACTCCCACCGCAAAGAGATGCTGTTCGGGAGTCTGGCCAAACCTGGACACCCCATGAGCAAATTCTGCTGGGGTAACGACACACACGAGCATTACAGTCATCTGTTTGGATTTAGTTCACATTTATCACTGTTATCTTTGTTCGTTAGTGCTGACAGCTAATTTTTCCTCTTGTTTAGAACATTGCCTTTTCACTGAAACATTAACTAAAATTCTAAATATCCATAGCATATTTGGTGTTTATTTATTTATTTCCCCTGAAATTAACAACACTGCAAAAATCTACATGCTCGAATTAAGCAAAAACCTCTTGAATTAAGTTAAAAAAATCTGCCAGTGGAACATCTGAAAGTTATCTGTGTAAGATTTTTAAGATCTATTGTCTATAAATAACTTCTGTCTCACTGAAAAGTTCCTCTTTAGGTGATTATGTCTCATTTTAAGTGTGATGAGATATATTAACTAGAAATAACAAAAATACACTCAATAGGATTTAGATTTTTTCCAGTCTGATGTTTTTCCATCATCATAATTCAAGGATTATAAGCAAGTAAGCTAAAGAGTAAAATATCTCATTTTGTGCTTCGTTACCACTAACTTTAATTTCCTTGCTGTTAAATCAAAGTCTTACTTTTATAAGTGAAGTTTTATGACTGAAGTTGTTATATTTTCTGCTTGAACACAGATGTTTTGTGTGTCATCATGTGTTTTCTCTGTCAGGTAATGCCCAGACGTTAAAACACGAGCCCAGAGACAAACAGATCAACACCTACCAGCGGCTCAGAGACTTCTGGAAGAGATACTACTCTGCTCATTACATGACACTCGCCGTTCAGTCCAAAGGTACATGTGACTCAAAGACGTCTTTATAAATATCCGAGTGCCAGCCAGTATTTAACATTTACCATAGCAGATACTGAAACCTGTGATGATTTTAGGTTCCTGGCATTGTGTTCAGTAAGTTTGTGCTTCAGTTTCTAGTCATAGAGGTTTTTTTTTTTTTGCTTTTTATTACCTGTAAATCCTGTATACAGACAAACATGAGTATTGTCTTGTATCTGTAACCTTATCTTATTCATAGTTTTTACATCACACACCTATAGCAACATCCATTCATTCTTCCACTGATGGGCAAAGTCAAGGGAAGGTTAACATCTGGTCAAAAAATAAATAAATTACAATAATCTACACCAAACTTATATTTTTGGGTAGGTAATCACTTACATTTTCAGGAAAATGTATTTTGAAATGAGAAAAAATTTGTGGACAAAAAAAAAAAAAAATTGAGAACTTTTATGAGTGTTTGCCATCATTCTATGTTCATTTTATAAACTCTTATAAATAAACTAAATGTATTCCAAATACATTGATATTTGACTAATATATTATTTATGTCATATTTTAAACACACTGTTTAAGATTAATAAATGCATATATCTATGCAAAATACATGTGAATATAATGTTAATATTATTTGTATGTTATAAATATTGTAAAAAAAAGTATATGATATTGATAATTGAAATAAAGAAAATGTAATTTGATATTTACTTTTGTTGTCCATCCGTGACGCTGCCATTTGTTAAAACTCTTGCTATTTAGATATGATAAAAAATTTTTTTCCTCTAACCAATTATTAGATACATTTTAGAATGAACATATCAGAGGAACTTCACTTTTGAGAATTTTGTAATTCTTGGAAAAAACAGATGTTAATTTTTTGTGCATCCGTGACGCAGTAGTTTTTGATATTTTTCATTTAAAAACATTTGAACCTAAATTTTGCCCTTCGAGTTTGTTTAAGATGGCATTTCGACCTTTCCGATTATGTGTAATGTTTGTCTTAAACTTGTCTGGTTCAAAAGTTATGAATGAAAAAGTAGTGAGCGGTCCATCCGTGACACCCTTGACCTCGCCCAGATGCCAGATATTTTACCAGCTTTATTTACCTAGAATGCCACATGGTTGTTGCCCGAGTTATGCTTTTATGTAATCCAGCCACACACACAAACTCTACATCAGGGGTCACCGACCCTGGTCCTCGAGAGCTACTATCCTGCATGTTTTAGATGTATCCCTCTTCCAACACACCCGATTCAAGTGATAAGCCTATCATCAAGCTCTGCAGAAGCCTGATAACGACCGTCAGGTGTGCTGGAAGAGGGAAACATCTAAAACATGCAGGATAGTAGCTCTCGAGGACCAGCATTGGTGACCCCTGCTCTACATTATGATGCACTAATGTGTTGTCCATACATCGGAATCAATACTTGCTGATATCAGCCAGTATCTGTATCAGCGTATCAGACGTCTTCCCAGCAGGAGCTGATACTTACCTGTTTGTGATATAGTAAGGTTTTTTTTCATAAATTTGTATGTTTTTATCTGTGGTTATTCCAAGATAATATGATGAAGGGCTGAAAGACTTAATATTTGTAAGAAAATATTGATGTTGATAAACTATATGGACAAAAATATTGGGACACATCATGTCTACAGCTGTAAGATGTCCTGTTCTTGCTGATTTGAGATAAAAACATCAATATTTCCTTAAAGTTTAATGGGAGATATTTCTTCCGCAGTGAGATGTGAAGAAAGTAGATGGTTAGTTGTGGTAGAAAATAATTATTTAGTCAAAGCATGAAAAATATGTTAGAAATTTAGTGGTAGAACATTTAAAAGCATAGTCATGGATAAAAACAAAAAATCAACTAACCATCTACTTTCTTCACATCTCACTGAGGAAGAAAAATCTACCATTAAACTTTAAGGAAATATTGAGGTTTATGAACTATATGGACAAAAATATTGGGACACATCATGTCCACAATTGTAAGATGTCCTGTTCATGATGATTTAAGATGTAAACATCAATATTTGCTTAAAACATAGTCATGGATTGAAAAAAAAACAAAACAAAAAAACATTGTTGAGTAATTAAGTAAAAACCATCTCTAAGGCATTTTACAGACAAAGATAACAATTTAAACCAAACTAACCAATGCAATGATATTTATACCAATATAAAACTGTATTATGACTTTTATCATTATTGTTTTGTATCCCAGATCCTCGTTAGAAAGGAAACGCCTGAATTCAACGTGTCCACATACTTTTGTCCATATAGTGTATGATCTGTTGATAATAACAAGGTAACAGAAAATCACCGGACTGATCCTGAAAGTCTGACAAAATACAAAACCACTGTTTGTGTTTGTTCTGTAGAGTCTCTGGATACTCTGGAACAGTGGGTGAGAGAAATCTTCATCAAGGTTCCCAACAAGTAAGTTTTAGTCTTTTATTTTATAGACGATGCAGAGTTTAGAACAGGGCTGTCAAACTCACTTTAGTTCAGGTTCCACATTCAGACCAGTTTGACCTCAGGTGGGTCAGGTTGACCAGTAAAATAATGACCTAATAACCTATAAATATTGACAACTCGAAAGGTTTCTCTTTGTTTTAGTGCAAAAAACAAACAAACATTAAATTATGGAAATATTTACATTTACAAAGTATCCAAACAAAAAAGATGTGATTAACCAGAAAAAAAAAGAAAATTCCTAAGAAAAATAAGTGCAATTTTAACAATATTTTGCCTCAACTTGTCATTTATAGATGTGCCTTACAGATCAGATCTACAAAGGCACAAAACATTTAGTAACAAGCAGAATATTGTTAAAGTTGCACTTAATTTTCTTTAGACATTTCAGGTTGTTCATATTTGTTCAGGTTATTACCCTGTCCCCTGAAGAGGAGGCGAGGGGTATTGTTTTTAGTTCGGTTTGTTTGTTTGTTTGTTAACACTCCGGCAGCAAAACTATTGGTTGAATTCATACCAATGTCGGTTTATAGATTGCCAGTGACCCAGAATAGCATTCATTACGTTTTGGGAAAAGTAGGTCAAAGTTTACATTTTTTGTGCATTTTTAAAATCTTCCCATTTACTTATAATGGGTGAAATATGTGCGAGGGGCGGGGTTTGTTGTGTCTGGCACCACTTGTTCACATTTACAGTTTGTAAATGTAAAGATTTTTTCATAATTTAATGTTATTTTTTGCAGTAAGAAAAAGAGAAAAATTGGAGTTGTTATTATTTATAAACATAATGTAATATTATTTAATATTATTTCCGGAACAGTTTTTACCCCACAGCCATAACTACACTGAACAATGAGCTCAACCACTAAAGTATAGACAGTTTTTAATTGCACTGTTTTGTACATTGCACTGTATACACTGGCACTGACAGGATGTGTGTGTGATGTACTGCTGTGTGATAAAGAAGGTGGATGTGTGAGGGAATTAATATATGGATGTTGATATGTGAGTGATGCATATGTTATTTTTATTATATATTTTATAGTTATTATTACTATTTGTTACTATTATTATTTATGAGTCCGTATCCTGATAGTGCACCTAAATTTCATTGTACATTCTGTATAATGACAATAAAGTATCTTATTTTATTTTCATATTAAACCAAGAATGTTTTTTTTCATTATTTATAGGTTATTATGCTATTATTATACTTGAGATCACATTGGTCTGTACGTGGAACCTGAATTAAAACCAGTTCAACATCCCTGACTGTTAATATTTTCAGTGTAATTTTTCCACTTTGCATATTCATCCCATGGGCCGGACTGGAACCTTTGGTGGGTCGGTTTTGGCCCACAGACCGCATGTTTGAAATCCCTGGTTTAGACTAAAAGACTGAAGGACTGAAGACACATGATTAGTAAAGGGAACGTTATGTAAGAGTTAAAACATCACAGAAGATGACACAGGTCTGGGACACTGAAGAGTTTCTTATTTACATAATTTTTATTAGTGCATTATTTTTACTAAAATAAATAAAAAGCGAAGGGACGGACAGTGATAATCAGTGAGTCCATGGTCACCAGGCAGTTTGTGAGTTTGAACTGACTACATGTGTGTGTGTTTGGGTTTCAGCGGTGAGCCTCGGCCCGACTTCTCTCACCTGCAGCAGCCGTTTGACACTCCAGCCTTCAACAAACTGTACCGAGGTCAGAGGTCACACGTCACTGCGTTTAAGAGCACAAATGAATACATAAGAAAAACACTTTTTTTCTTATTTCATGTAACTTGCATCAGAAGTTTTCACATTTTTAGTCTCTTAAATGCATCTGTTACTGTGTATGAGTGAGTATGATGTTAAATATGTGTGTTTTTTTTATGGCGCAGTGGTTCCTGTGAGGAAGGTTCACGCTCTGACCATCAGCTGGGCTGTTCCTCCACAGGGAAAACACTACAGGTGAATCATCCAACAGTTCACACACACACACACGCACGCACGCACGCACGCACGCACGCACACACACACACACACACACACACACACACACATATAAAACACCCTGCAGGGAGGTTTGGAGCCAAGAACTTTTACTTGTATTAGTACTTTCACTGAAGTAAAGGATCTGAATACTTGCTCATTCTTTCAGGGCAGGGGTGTCAAACTCATTTCTTCCAGGGGCTGCATTCAGCCCAGTTGGATCTGAAGTGGGCGGGGCCAGTAAAGTAATAGCATCATAACCTACAAATAATGACAGTTTTGTTTTAGTGCAATAAAAAATATGAAATTATGAAAATATTTACATTTACAAACTGTCCTTTAACAAAAAACATGTGAATAACCCGAAAAAACTGACATTTGTTAGAAAAATAAGTGCAGTTTTAACAATATTTTGCCTCAACTTATTATTTTTACATGTGCTTTAACCATAATGTTACACAAACATTTGGTAACAAGCATACTATTGTTAAAAATTTGAAGTTTGGCACTGATATAAGAACAATTTCTCATTTAGTTTCTCATTTGCCCAGCTCATTGTTCTTCTTGGTATTTCTTTGAGGTTCAACTGGACGAGTTTTGCATCAAAAGAGCAAATCTAGTCCAGTTGAACCTAGAACCTAGAAAAATGGAGTTGTCACTGTTTAGAGGTTATTATATTATTTTATTTAGATCATATTGGTCTGTATGTGGAACCTGAACTAAAATTAGTTTTTGACACCACTGACTGTTAATATCTTCAGTGTAATTTTTGCACTTCCCAAATCCATCCCGTGGCCCAGATTGGACCTTTTGGTGGGCCAGTTCTGGCCCCAGGGCCACATGTTTGAGACCCCTGGTTCAGGTGTCCATGGATCCCGAAGAAGCCGTTAGAAAGTCTCAAATGTGATTGTTCTAAATTAAATTGATAATTAATCCTTAAATCTGACACTCAAAGGTCTTAAAAATGCCACAGATACAATCAATGATTTTCTGTATTTTCTTTGTAAATCTTTGTATAGCATTAGTCCAGTATGTGTAATTAGTGTTGATCATTTTATCCTAATGGAGATGAGAGTGGGTGGAGCCTCCAACTGTCATTCATGGGGGGGTCAGATATGACCTTTAACAGCTTCAACGACAGTAGCATAAACATTATTCATGGGCAAATGGAACATTAGTGGATGTAAACATGGTTCAAACTGGTTCAACACGATAACTATGAGGCCTGTTGGACTGTTATTTATGTGAATGTGAGGTCTGAAATTTAACCAAAGATGATGAGAAAAGTGCCTTAAAAAGTCAGAAATTCACCTGCAGATACCCGGATTATGTATTTAGCATATGTTTTGTGTATTTTGGGGTATTTTTGCATTTTTTTTTTCAATAATTTACCCTATTTTGGTGTAGTTTTTGTGTATTCTAGAGTATGTTTGGCACATTTCAGGATTTTTTGTGTGTATTTTAGTGTACCTTTGCATAATTTTGTGTATTATAGTGCATTTTAGTGTATTTTTTGCATATTGTAGTGTACTTCTGCATTGTTTTTGTTATTACCTTTTGTATTCTTTTGTGTATTTTTGCAAATTGTATTTTACTGTATTTTAAAGTATGTTTTGTGTATTTTAGCATTATTTTTGTGCATTTTAGTGTATTTTTGTTTAGTGTTTGTATATTTTAGTGTATGTTTTCTGGATTTTAGCGTATTTATATTTTTGTGTATTTTAGTGCATTTTCATGTATTGTTTGTGTATTTTAGTGTATTCTTCTTTGTATTTTTTTGTGAATGTAGGTATGTCATAACTATGAGGCCTGTTGTAGCATTATTTTATTAATGTGAGTACAAGGTCTGAAATTTGACCAAATGTCTTAAAATGTCATAAATTTGGCGTCCTCAGAGCTCCAGATGCGCTGACCTTTCAGTATCAGATGTAAACGTGTGTGGGCCGTTGTCGTTTCTCAGTCTGAGTTTGTGTTTTTTTTTTCTGTCAGAGTGAAGCCTCTTCACTACATTTCTTGGCTGATCGGACATGAGGGAACCGGCAGCATCCTGTCTCTGCTGCGGAAGAAGTGAGCGCTCAAATAAACTCAGTGAACTGAACAAACGGAACAAAAGCCGTAGGTTTTAACACTGTTTCGTGTTCAGGTGCTGGGCTCTGGCTTTGTTTGGAGGAAACAGCGAAACAGGCTTCGACCAGAACACCACCTACTCCATCTTCTCCATCTCCATCACCCTGACCGACCAGGGCTACCAGAACTTCTACCAGGTCAGCGCCATGCAATGAATTCAATGTGGAAGAACACCTGCACTGCTTCATAATACGGCCCATTTTATAACAGGGTCAGGTTTTACTTATTTTATTCATATATTTTTCCTCTAACCAATTATTAGGTTGTAAAACAGAGGGTTAAAGGCAGGGCTCTCAAACTCATTTTCTTTCAGGTTCCACATTCAGCCTGATTTGATCTGCAGTGTGCCGGACCAGTAAAATAAGAACAGAATAACCTATAAATAATGACAACTCAGAATTTTTGTCTTTGTTTTAGTGCAAAAAACCCCCATTAAATTACGAAAATACTTACGTTTAGAAACTATCCAAACAAAAAAGATATGACTAACCTGAAAAAACTGAAATTTCTTAGGAAAAATCAGTACAATTTTAACAATCTTCTGCCTCCACTTCTCATTAGTCCATGTGCATTCTGGATCAGATCTACAAAGACACTAAACACTGAGGAACAGGAAGAAAAGAGTTCAAACTGGACTGAATTTAATACAGACATTTCAGGTTGGGCACATTTGTTCAGGTTAGTCACATTTTATTGTTACAGGACAGTTTGTAAATATTTTCATCATTTAATGTTATTTTTTGTACTGAAACAAAGACAAAATTTTGAAGTTGTCATTATTTATAGACATAATGTAATATTTTTTTCACATCAAACCCAGAAGAAAATATGTAATCATCATTTTTTTTTTAGGATATTTTACTTGACATCATATTGGTCTGTATGTGGAACCTGAAATAAAATGAATCTGTGGAATTTTTGCACTTTGCAAATTCATCCCACGGGCCAGATTGGAACCTTTGGCGGCCTGCATTGGGGCCCCGGGATGCATGTTTGACACCCCTGGTTTAAGGTATACACTGAATACATTTTAGGATGAAAATGTCATAGGAACTTCACTTTGGAGAACTTTGTAATTCTTGGAAAAAATAGACGTTAATTTTTTAGAATTTCTGGAATAATAATCCGGAAATTCCAAATTTAGAATAATCCAGTCCATTTTAAAACAGGGTCAGGTCAAGGGAACTCGCACATCTATGAGAAAAATCCGAGTTTCTCTGATCCTGTTCTGTTTGCACTCATTTGTTAGTTTATTCCTGTGATGTAGAATAAAGGCGTCTATTAAAAGTGTTTGATTTGTTTTCTAGACAAATTGGTCCTCACATCATAATAGGATTAAGAATTGAAACTGTGTTACTTTAAATCTGTGTCAGTAAGTCCAAAAATGTCCAATATATTTACCTACATTTTAACTTCTGTGTAGCTTGATGTGATATTTCACATGCCATGGGCAAATTTAGCACTTCGATGTAAACCTTGTCAAAATCAGTGACATTTTGATGAAACCGTGTCACCGAGCACATTTTAAAATATATTTGGTCAAAAATTTAACTTCTTCCACACTTTTTGTAAAAACCATCATAGTCTGTAGTGACGTTTTAGAACATGTGGGGAAGCTGTCGTACAGTATCCTGATATTTTTGTGTCAATGATAATGTTTGAGCTGATTTTGTTCATAAACAGTCAGACCTCCTCTTCCTCCTCCTTTTTCTCTTCCTCCTTTTCTTCTTCATCCTCTTTCTTTCTCTTCTTCCTCCTCCTCTTCCTCCTTTTCCTTTTCCTCTTCCTCCTCTTTGTCCTCCTCTTCCTCTTTCTCTTCTTCCTCCTTTTCCCCTTCCTCCTCCTCCTCTTCCTCCTCCTCTCTTCAGGTGGTCCACTTGGTGTTCCAGTACCTGAAGATGCTCCAGAATCTCGGTCCACAGCAGAGGTAAAACTCCACATACTCACTTTTCAACACATCTCATTTTGGATGACGAAAATCCTCTAGAACCTCTCAGCCTTTTTCAGTTAAGTTTGACTTTTGTCCAGACTGACCCTGTTCAACAAATATGTGTTAAATCTACAGATTCACTTCTGCATTTTCTATCACTCTCTTGTTTATTGTTTATTATTTAAATGATAAGATATTAGAGATAAACCTCACAGTGATGGTTTCTGCTGTGATTTTTAGTCTTTAAATCATCAGGAATAAAGATGAATTTTTTTCTCTATATGATGTTATTAACCTAAGGCATAAGCATCAAATCCTCACAGTTAAGAAGTAGTAAATAGGGAATAGTTGGTGTCTTATATCTGTTTACTGACCCAAAGAGTTAATAGTTCTTATAATTATCAGTACATGTCTAACCTGATTCCGCATATTCATCTGTGTGGTAGAAAATAGAGGTAGACTGATATATCGGCCGACAGATACAGTTGTGGAAAAAAATATTAGACCATCAAACGTCATCAAAAACAATGGTTATGCAATCCAGTCCTAACTCCTGTGTGTGTCATGTGACTAAAACAGACAGAAAAAAAATGGAATGTCTAAAAGCACTGTTTTTGTCAGTACAATGCCATAGATACTGATGTAAGAACTAAAGTGATTTTGGTTTTTATCAAGAAAACATGTTAAATGGATAGATATCAACTGTGAAATTAAACTACTATGAGCTATTTTTGTTGTTATCATTATATTTGTCTAAACAAATGTACCTTTAGTTGGATCAGGCATTAAAATGAACAAGAAACTGAAGAAAACAAGGGATGGTCTAATAATTTTTTCTGCAACTGTATATCGGTTTTGTTCAATATCAGGTCATCTGCCTTCATTTTTTTGTGAAAGCCAATATTTGATCAGTAGTAAAAATGTTATAAGATATTTGATCAGGCACCTGTGTGGGCAGTACTTGAAGTTCAATAAATGTTAAAGGAGTACTATGTGTGCGTGTATTAATAATTTCATTTATATTGCTGCATAAAAATCTTAATTATCTGAGTGTTTCAGTTGTATTTTATGGACAGTGTGCTTTAAAAAAAAAAAAAATGGCCTTAAATATTAGCCTCAAAAATCGACTATAGATATCGACCATCAGCTGACCAAATTTTTAAAAATCGGCCTTAGAAAAACTCATATCTGTCAACCTCTAGTAGAAAACACATCATTGATCTTTGAAATACTTCTTATGCAGTTTTTTTTTTTTTTTTTTTCTGTATTTTGTGCTGTTGTTTTATTTTCTGTCGATGTTTAATACTTTGTAAACATTGTATTTTATATGTAAAAGTATTAACTGCTCTGTGTTTCTCAGGATCTATGAAGAAATTCAGAAAATAGAAGCCAACGAGTTCCACTATCAGGAGCAGGTAATTCCATTTTTCTCTATGAATGTCTACTGTGCGTGTCTAATGTGTACTGTACGATACTGCTCTGCTTCGTAAACACTTCACCTCATCTCTCAGCTGAATAATAGAATAGAATGAATGGACTTAATTGAATGAACTCAAGTCCAAAACGACAACTGACTTTAAACTTGATAAGAAATAAATCTGGGATGTTTCTTATCATCTATATATATAAAAAAAAGGATCTGTGTTCCATTTTTATCATAATTATTTTTATTATTATTATTATTAAAATTATAAAAAAATAACAGAATAGCTTTGAATTTACTTATAATCACAGGAAAAAAGAGATAAACAACCAAACAAGACCTTAATATACTATAAATCCCAGGGAGATACAGTGTTGAATGAACAGGTTAAATACATAAATTCATATTAAACAGATGAAAAGTAGTGACATAAAGGCAGTCACTGAACTGGACAGAACAAGTTTCTGCTTTTTTGCATGAAAAAATTGTCTCAGGTAAAAACAGCATTAGATACATTTTCTACTATTTTTTTTAAAATAAATGTCCTTTGGAGTGGACAACTCCTGTTTTTTTTTTTTTTTTTTTGGGGGGGGGGGGGGGGGGGGGGGGGTCTGGCTATCTATCTGTCTGTCTGTCTGTCTATGTCTGTGTGTGTGTGTGTGTGTGTACATGTTACAAAAAGGGAAAATTTTATGTTTTGAAAATGTCATTATTTTTTTTTCTGTCTGATCTGTAATTAATCAGAATTAAACAGCTCAAATCCACTTAAAAACAACTGCACACGTTTATATTGTGTCATTTTATGATTTAAGGAGGATTCATTGAAGTATCTACGTAATACCAGCAGTAAACTGTGTTTCTATCTGTGTCTTTGCATTAACCTTGTCGTATCTGTGTGAGCATATTATGCACACTTTGGACTTCATGTTATAAAAGGTCTTATTATTTTTCACAGTTTGTATTAGATCTGAATTCAAAAGTTGTTCAGTTTTACATGATTTTTAAAATTCTGACCCAACGTCTAAAATCAGCACACTATAAACACTAGAAAATTATGACACAGACACCCTTCTACCAAGTAAGTAAAATAATTGACATATGCCAGGATGCAAAAATAAAAAATAAGTAATCATATTGTAATGTAATATAATGAAAAAAGTTTTTTTTGTGCTTTTTGCATAAAAATTAGGGTTTGTTTACATTTTAAGCATTTTTTTAAAGAATATATTTATTAAATTTTCATTTTATAAAACAAAACAAAACAGTTCAGCACCACAGTCCAAACAAAGGTAGATATTTACAGTGTGCATAGAGACAGATTCCAATCACATTCATATCTGTTTAATATAATAAGAGTCTATTTAAGAGCAGATGAAAGTCTGAGACAGAACTGAGGACACATTTCCTTCAGTATAGTCCAAGAAGGGTTTCCAAATGTGCCTGAATATGTCAATCTTAGAATGTGTCAGAAAGTCCAGTAGAATGTGCTCTAACATTAGCTTTGTCCATCCTGAAATAGTAGGGGTTTTATTAGAAGTCCAATGCAGTAATAAATTCTTTTGGGCACAAAAGGTTAAAATATTATATAATTTCTTATTATGTTTATTACTAATACACTTATTGGGTAAGCCAAGGAGAAGAGACAGAGGATCAAGATCAGTGTGGGTTTTGAGTACAAGCATTTTTCTTTCTGGTGCAAGATGATGAAGTACAAAAGAAAAAAGAAGTTAAAAACAAACTGTATGAAAAACATTCTGACAGTACTACAGCGCTGTGCAGATGGTGGTGGTTAAAGGATCTTTATGAGTGGGACACCAGAGGGATAATGACAACAGATTCACCCTTCCATTCAAAGTGCATTGGAACCCCGGTGCGTTGACCTGCTTCTGACCTTTAACCTTTGTCAACCGACAGACGGATCCCATCGAGTTCGCGGAGAACATCTGTGAGAACATGCAGTTGTTTCCCAAAGAGGACTTTCTGACCGGAGATCAGCTGATGTTTGAGTACGACCCGCAGGTGATGAGGAAAAATAAAAACCACATCTAAACCTGAGCATCACGTTCTGAATGGTTGTGTTTGGGTTGAACACTGTCAGAATATCAGGCCTGAGCTTCTTCTGCTTTCCTCATGTCGGCTCGTTAGAGTCGAATGAATCAGATGTGGAGTCTAGGGATGTAATGATTACTGGTATAATGATAAACCGTGGTAAAATTGCAGATGGTTAGTATTACCGTTTAAATTCTAATTATCATAATAACCATGTTTGATTACCGCACTTTTCCAAAGAAAACGCCTGTGTACAGATCTGCTTTTATGTCAAATATTTGAGTATAGTTTTAATTTATTACAATTTTAATTGTATATATCTAATACTTGGAACCAATATTCACTTTTAAAGTTGGTGAAAAGGTTCGTTAAGCATCTGTGTTATTTATGCAATAATTTTTTTTACATTTTCAAATTGGATTTTATTTTTTTGTATTTTCTGTCCTTTGTGTTTTTATAGTAGGTTAAAGTGAAAAAATCATAGACAGATGATATAAATGAAGTTGTGCTGAAAAAACAGATCCCAAACATGGGTATAGTAAACATTTGTTTCTATAGTATATAAAGGCCAAATTAAAAGGACTGAAAAACAGACAGAATAGACTCAGACCACTAAGGGTTAATATTGGAATGTTTCTGACACAGAAGGGACATTGGGACGATTATTACCTCCGCCAAGGAGGTTATGTTTTTGCCAGGGTTTGTTTGTTTGTCTGTCCGTTAGTGTGCAACATAACTCAAAAAGTTATGGACAGATTTGGATGAAATTTTCAGGGTTTGTTGGAAATGGGATAAGGAAGAAATGATTAATTTTTGGGGGTAATCGGGGGTGGGGGGGCCCACTGATCAGCCTTGGCGGAGGTCTGCGCTCTCCGAGTGCTTCTAGTTTTATTTTATGTTTTATTATTATTTTTTTTTTAATACAACTTAGTTAAATTCTTTCAGTGTGTGTATTAGTACTTTTTGAACATTTTGAGCACAATTTCAATAATACCATGATAATTATGATAACCGTGATAATTTTGGTCACAATAACTGATAGGAAATTTTCATATGGTTCCATCCCTAGTTGAGTCTGGATCTGTGTATTTTTTATTTGTATTTTTTGTGTGTGTCCAGGTGATCAGTGCTGCTCTGTCTCTGCTGACTCCTGATAAAGCCAACCTGCTGCTTCTGTCTCCTGAGAACGAAGGTCATTGTCCGCTCAGAGAGAAGTGGTTTGGGACCTGCTACAACATGGAGGGTACGACGCCTTCGGTTTACGGCGCGTGGGTCAGGTTTTCCAAGTGAACTGTTTGTGTATGACATTCAGCTCAGTGGAATGTGTGTTCAGTACACTTAACTACTGTACTTCCCGGGCTATAGGCCGCATCTGACTATAAGCCGCAGGTGTCCACGTTGTAACATGAGACATTTCCACAGACAGATGGTAAACAGAAAGATTATTTACGTGTTTATTTCCATCCCTTTACTGTTTTTTTCCAAACAGTGTCTGTAACGTCAGTCAAACGTCAGGAACAGGCTGGTTCACAAACCCACAACAGTCACTGATCTGTGTCTTCCTCTTCTTCTGCTCATTAAACCACTGCAGTCGTCTTCTTCAGGGTTCTTCAGTTGAACATCCTCAAAGGCTCCGTCACACTCCTTGTACGTCTCTCTTCCGTTGTTGCTCAATGGCACTTTGGTGCTGCAGCTCTATTTCCTTCTCAGACAGACACATCGATTGCTTTTAACTTCAAAGTTGCATCATATGCGTTTCTTGGTGTGTTTTCCATGATGAGGGTTTGTGCAAAATGACTGTTCAAAGCTCAGATTCAAACTTCTCCTCTTCATCCCCTCTTCCATCTGTCTGTCTCACTTTTGCGCTTCCTGCTAGAGCGCCCCCTGGAGGACGTTAGCCTGTAAAAATCTATACTCGAGCCGCATCGTTGTATAAGCCGCAGGGTTCAAAACGAGAAAAAAGTAGCAGCTTATAGTCTGGAAAGTACAGTATATTCACATCATCCCATCACAGAGCGCCACCTCCACCTGAACTGGCTGTTTCTGAATTCTCTGCTCAGGCTTAACCTTTGAATTTACTCTGAGCTTTAATGAACATCTGCAAGATCAGTAAAATAAATATGGGGAAAATACCTGATTTTCACTGAAAAATACACAGGATTATATTAATGTAAATCAGGGGTCTCAAACTCATTTTCTTTCAGGGGCCACATTCCAACAGATTTTATCTCAACTAGGCTGGACCAGTAAAATAATAGTATAATAACCTATAAATAATGATAACTCCAAATTTATGTCTGTGTTTTAATGCAAAAAAAACCCCATTAAATGATGAAAATACTTACTCTTATAAACTATCCAAACAAAAAAGATGTGAATAACCTGAAAAAACTGACATTTCTTCAGTAAAATCAGTGTAATGTTCTCAGTCTTCTTCCTCCACTTCTCATTAGTCCATGTGCATTCTGGATCAGATCTCCAAAGACACTAAACACTGAGGAACAGGAAGAAAAGAGTTCAAACTGGACTGAATTTAATACAGACATTTCAGGTTGGACACATTTGTTCAGGTTAGTCACATTTTATTGGTACAGGAGAGTTTGGAAATGTTAACATTTTCATAATTTAATGTTCTTTTATGCACTAAAACAAAGACAAACATTTGAAGTTGTCATTATTTGTAGACATATTGTAATATTATTTTCACATCAAACCGAGAAGAAAATATGGAGTCATTATTTTTTGTAGGTTATTATTATTATTATTATTATTATTATTATTTTACTTGAGATCATATTGAACGTGAACTAAAATGAGTTCGACAGCCTTGACTGTGGAATTTTTGCACTTTGCAAATTCATCCCACAGGCCAGATTGGAACCTTTGGCGGGCTGCATTTGGCCCCGGGACACATGTTTGACAGCCCTGATGTAAATGGTGATAAAGTACTTAGGAAAGGTTTAAGGCAGAGAAAAAAAATTATCTGAAAATCACCACAAAAATAGTTGTACAGGAGGTCTTAAAGGGTTTAAACTCCAATAGCTCTAACATTTAAAGAACAGCAGACATCACCTACAGAAGCTGTGATTTAATGTCAGTGTGTGACGTCTGAGCCTGAATGTCTTCACTTTAAACGTGTCCAGGCTGCATCATACAGACGTTCAGCACTGTAGATACAGTACATAGGCTCCAACATTCACTGGACAAAGTTACAGCCTCTCTTCAGGACCTAAAGACTGACCTGAGCCTCAAAATCATCCTGGGATCTTAGTGTGGTGTCAATATGATGGTATCCATGGCACTGACTGGAAGGGGGCGTGGCCGTCAGCAGCTCATTTGCATTTAAAGTGACAGGCACTGAAACGGACTAAACAGACACGATACAGTGAACGAGGTGACACTTGGCACATTCCTTTGGACATGAGTGAAAACTGGACAATAAAGTTCTAAATGCTAAATAAAGTAATCCATTCTGTCTGTGATGCGTTTGCTGTGTGTCTTCAGACGTCCCAGACGAGTGGGTCCAGCGCTGGGCCGGAGACTTCCAGCTGAACCCTGACCTCCACCTTCCAGCCCACAACCAATTCATCGGTCAGTCAAAGCCAAACGCATCCGAACCAGAACAGAAGCACCTGAACTGGCAGCAACGCTCTGCCTCAGACACCACCTCCTCCTCCTCCTCCTCCTCCTCCTCCCTCCTCCCCTTCCCTCCTCCTGCTTCTTCCTCCTCCTTTTTCCTTTCTCCTCCCTCTTCCTTCTCCTCCTCCCCTTCTCCTCCCCTTCCCTCCTCCTGCTTCTTCCTCCTCCTCCCTTCTCCTATTTCTTCCTCCTCCTCTCTCCTCTTCCTCCTCCTCCTTCCTTCTCCTTCCTCCTCCTTCTCCTCCCCCTCCTCCTTCCCCCTCCTCCTCTTCCCCTTCCTCCTCTTTCTCCTCCTCCTCCTCCTCCCTTTCTTCCTCCTCCCTTCTCCTTTCTCCTTCCTCCTCTCCCTTCCTTCTCCTCTCCCTTCCTTCTCCTCCCTCCTCCTCTTCCTCCTCCTCCTCCCTTCTCCTTTCTCCTCCCTCCTTCTCTCCCTTCCTTCTCCTCCTCCCTTCTCCTCCCTTCTCCTTCTCTCCTCCTTCCTTCTCCTCCTCCCTTCTCCTCCCTCTCCTCCCCCTCCTCCTTCCCCCTTCTCTTTCTCCTCCTCTTTCCTTCTCCTCCTTCTCCTCCTCATCCTCCTCCTTCCTCCTCCTCACCCTCCTTCTCCCTCCTCCTCCTCTTCCTCCTCCTCATCCTTCCTCCTCCTCCCTCCTCCTCCTCCCCCTTCCTCTTCCTCCTCCTTCCTCCTCCTCCTCCTCCTCCTCCCTCCCCTTCCTCCTCCCTCCTCCTCCTCTTTCCTCCTCCTCCTCCTCCCTCTCCTTCCTCCTCCCCCTTCTTCCTCTTCCTCCTCCTTCCTCCTCCCCCTTCCTCCTCCTTCCTCCTCCTCCTTCCTCCTCCCCCTTCTTCCTCTTCCTCCTCCTCCCTCCCCTTCCTCCTCCCTCCTCCTCCTCTTTCCTCCTCCTCCTCCTCCCTCTCCTTCCTCCTCCTCCTTCTTCCTCTTCCTCCTCCTTCTTCCTCCTCCCTCCTCCTCCTTCCTCCTCCCCCTTCTTCCTCCTCCTCCTCCTCCTTCTTCCTCCTCCTTCCTCCTCCTCCTCACACTCTGCTGTTTGTTTTTCTTGTGCTGCAGCGACTGATTTCACCCTGAAAACGTCCGACTGCCCGGACACAGAGTTCCCCGTCCGGATCATAACCAGTGACCGAGGCGCTCTGTGGTACAAGAAGGACAACAAGTTTAAAATCCCCAAAGGTCAGTTCAGATAGAACTGAACTATAATTTAATTATTGATTAAATTAAATGTCATTTAATCAATATTCTGCCTGTTACTAAATGTTTTGTGTCTTTGTAGATCTAATGTGTAATGCACATGTGTAAATGATAAACTGAGGTGTAATACTGTTAAAATTGCACTTATTTTTCTCAAGAAATTTCAGGTTGTTCATGATTGTTTATGTTATTCACTTTTTTTTAAAAGGATAGTTTGTAGATGTAAATATTTTCCATAATATAATTTTAGTTTTTTCACTCTAAAGCCTTAAGAAATGTTTGGAGTTGACATTATTTATATGTTATTATGGTTTTGTTGAACTGGTCCACTAGGCCAGTTTGACACCCCTGCTTTAGTAAAATTACATTATGAACATATCTATGAACTATCTTTAAAAAAAACGTGAACCTGAAATTTGTTAAGAAAAATTAGTTTAATTTTTCTCATTATGCCCAGTTTATCATTTCCACATGTGCATTAAAACGTACAGATCAGTGTGGATCTACAAATACACAAAACATTTAGTAACAACTACATTGTTAAAATTGAACTTCTCTTAAGACATTTCATGTTCATATTTGGTCAGGTTATATATTTTGTGAAAGGATAGTTTGTAAATGTACACATTTTCATGTCATTTTACTTTTTTACACAAAAACAAAGAGAAAAAAGTTTGAAGTTGTTATTTTGTTATTATTTTACAGGTCTGACCCACTTGAGATCAGATTAGTCTGACTGCGGAACCTGAACTAAAATAATTTTGACACCATTAACTAATATCTTCAGTGTAATTAATTTATATCTTCAGTGTAATTTTACATTTCATAAATTCATCCCATTGGGCCGGATCGGTCCCTTTGACGGGCTGCAGGCCGTATATTTGACACCCCTGGATTAAACAAACCTGAGACTGAAATAAGTTTGAAATGAAAGCATGAACTGAGGAGGGTTATTTGTTTTTCTGTCTTTCAGCCTACATTCGTTTCAACCTGATCTCCCCGATGATCCAGAAAAGTCCAGAGAAGTAAGAGGCGTCAGAATCCCCTTTACGCCGTTAGCTGTGGTTTATGCTGTCGGCGGCGTCTGCAGGTCAGGGTCGGAGGTGTTTATTTTTCTCTTCTGTTTCAGTTTGGTGCTGTTCGACCTGTTCGTCAACATCTTGGCTCACAATCTGGCGGAGCCGGCGTACGAGGCCGACGTGGCTCAGCTGGAGTATAAACTGGTGGCCGGAGAGCACGGGCTGGTGATCCGGCTCAAGGGGTTCAACCACAAACTGCCGGTGAGGAGACGCGGAGCCCCGCCCACAGTCACACCTACAGGCCGATCCATGTCATTTCAGGGCAGCTCACCCAGAATTCAGAATGTTTCAGTTCAATCCTGAAATTATCTCCAAAAAATTCATATGAAAACTTGTGCTAACTTGATTGGATCGTATGAAATCCAAAACCTCTTATCTGTGATTTTAATTTTTACTCTGCCTCCCCCCAAAGGGGAGGCAAGGGGTGTTGTTTTTGGTTCAGTTTGTTTGTTTGTTTGTTTGTTTAACTCTTTAACAGCAAAGCTGTTGGTTGAATTCATACCTAATTGGGTTTATAGATTACCAGTGACCCACAATAGATGTGATTACATTTTGGGAAAAGTAGGTCAAAGTTCACATTTTCTATGACAGCTCACATGTGCTCACAGCTCTTCTGTGTGTCTGTGTTCATATTAAATCAGTCTCAGTGAATCCAAAGGAACTCTGTGTTGGTAAATGACAGTTGTTCAAATGGACAGGATTTCAGTTCTGTTCAACATGTTGATGCTCATATGAACTATGTTTTCAGCTCCAAAATGTCCAATTTCAGCACAATTAATGCTATATTTTCATGTCACAAATGGACAAGTTCTATTTGAACTGAACTGAGCTGAAAAACAAATCTTCTCTTCTTTTGGATTCCCCAGTTTTTCTTCCCAGATTCTCTCCTCCATATCACATGTTTTATTTGTACAGGTTCAATCTGGAGTATGGTGCTGATCCATCCTGCTTCTGTTCCACCAATACATACATGAAGAATGGCACACAGCACTGTTTACATCAACACTTTTACAATAAGAAGCATTTTTAGACACAAAGAACAATTCTGGATTGTTCTTTCCTCTTTAGTCTGATGCTAAACTATCCAATAAATAATAGTGCTCCTAGTTTTTGCACAGGGATCATTAGTGTAAACGCTGACATGGCTGCAGAGCATCAGTATGATGGGATCCACAACAACCATGTCACATCCGTCCACTGACACATTTAGTGTTTTTGTGTCAGCTGGGATTGTTTTAGATCCACAATACCAACATTTATGAAGAAGAGCACAATTAGCAATAGGAAGTCTAGAAGTTTATTCCTAATAAAGTACTGGGACTGACCAGAGCATCATGGGTAATGTCACGTCCGTCCACCAGCAACAGTTTTCACATCCACGTGCTATTCCAAATCCAATATTTATGAAAATAGAGCTTCTACTGTCAGAGAATATCAGTAGTCTGTGCACAAATGGATTAGCATTATTTACACACACTTCTAGGACTGTAGGACAACTGTTTTTTTTGTTTTTTTTGACAAAAATGGACACTCATTTGACCCCCTAAGGAAATTTTAGTCGATGAATTTTTAAAACCTTTTTTTTTTCCATTTACTTGTAACGGCTGAAATTTGTCGATGCTGACATCCGCTCACACATAGACATGATGACGTCAGCTGGATCGATGCCATAATAAGATACAATCCGTGCAAGGGGCAGGGTTTGTTGTGCCTGGAACCACTTGTTTTAATCTATTTTTTAGTTTGACTCATCTTGTGTTCCAAGAATCTAATATCTAATCATAAAATGATCTTGTTTTAAGAATCATTTACCAGAGCAAATTACATCAAATTATGAAGATTATCTTTAGAATATTTATTCTTTTTCTTACAAAGTAAATTTGGAACTTGTGTTAAATGCAGCACATGTATTCCTGTTTGTCCGATTATAAAACACTTTTATAAGTGTTTTTTTTTTATTCATAGAAAAGTAAGAATGGAGGCTTAACTAATTCTGTATTGAAATAGGTGATGTTTGTTCTAATTGCTATAACTGTTTATATTTGTTATAAATATTGTTGCCAGCTATTTACACAGTCAGCTAATCAGTTTGTCTTTAAAAAAAAAAAAAAAAAACGTCAAAATTGTATGATTATAGATTTCTAGCTTTCCATGATCGTCTGTTTCTTTCCTCCTTTATGATGCTGAACTGAATGTTTTCAGGCTGACTTTTATGAATGACCTGTTAAAGGATTAAGGGACATTTTCACCACTATTCTGACATTTTATACATCAAACATCTGATCATCTGCAGATTAATCAGCAGTAAAAAGAATCATTAGCTTCAACCCTGGACACGTTCTGGACCTGATCGTCCCAGTGGAGATGAAGATTCATCTGATTAAAAACCACAGTGGTCAGTCAGAGCTTTAGGACATGACGGAGATGGTTCAAAACACATCTATAATCAGGAATATTAAAGAAGCGAAGGGCGGAGCGATGCAGCACAGGAACAGATTTTATGATGTCAGTGTTTGCACCTGTTTTTCCGTCGTTCATCCGTTTGTTCGGCGTCTTGTTGCAGCTGCTGTTGAAGCTGATCGTGGACCACCTGGCGGAGTTCAGCGCCGAGCCGGCCGTCTTCGCCATGTTCTCTGAGCAGCTGAAGAAAACCTACTTCAACATCCTCATCAAACCGGAGAGACTCGGCAAGTAGGTGACCTGTACGGCGTCCAGTTTCATTGTGAAACCGCAGAACAGGCCCATTCTGGTTCAGGTTCCACATACAGACCAGTACGATCTCAGCTGGGTCAGACCAGTAAAGTCATAACCGAAAAATAAAAATCCAAATTTTCCCTCTTTGTTATAGTGTGAAAGTTAAATTACTTGATAAAACCACGAAATTCCTTTATAAAAACACGAATAACCTGAAATATCTTTTTAAAAAATAAGTGCAATTTCAACAGTTATCATGTCTCAGTTTCTTATTAACACAGTTTACAGATCACAGTGAATCTACAAATGCACAAAACATTTAATAACAGGCACAATATTGTTAAAATTGCACTTAATTTTCTTAAGAAATGTCAGGTTTCTCATATTTGTCCAAATTATTCAGACAGGATGGTTTGTAAATGTAAATATTTTCAGATTGTAATTTTACTTTTTCCACGTTAAACCAAGGAGAACATTTGGAGTTGTCATTATTTAGAGGTTATGATTTGATATCAAACTGAGTTGTTTATGGCCCCTAATCACCCTCGATTGGTAATATTGTCAGTGTAATTATTGCACTTTGCAAATTCCTCTCAGGGGCCGGATTGGACCATTTGATGGGCCAGTTTTGGCCCACGGGCCTTATGTTTGACATCCCTGTCATAGACCGTCTAGAATCAGCAGACAGAGGATCTGTATGACCATCCATCGGTTTCTGAGCTGCTCTTTTAAAACCACTTGTTTTTGTTTTGATCGTCACCGTGTTGGCTTTTCGGAGATGAAAGTAACCATATTTGGGCAAACAGGGCGGAGCTACAGGAGCTCAACGGGTCAAGGGTGAGCTAATGCTAACTTACTCAGTCCGTTTACATGACCATAAAAATCTGATAACTGGGAGTAATCTGATAATTGCTGTAATCAGATGCGACGCGTTTACATTCACTTCAGAAATGTGATAATGGAAAAACCCTGGTTTACGTGTTCCAGTCCATTTCTTGATTTCTTTCGGAGTCCTGGAAAAAAAAAACTATTCTTAGTATTATTATTTTTTTTTTTTTTTAGAAAAGTTCAGTGTAGTTCAGCATCTAGTGGCCATCAGTGGTATTACAACTTTTTTTTTTTTACACAAAACAGGAAGTGTATTAATCAAAACAAGTGTTGTTTCTGTGCAGAGACGTGCGCCTGCTGATCCTGGAACACTGCCGCTGGTCCGTCATCCAGAAGTATCAGGCTCTGATGAAGGGACTGACCGTCGACGACCTCATGACCTTCGCCACCCAGCTGAAGGCGGAGCTTTACGTCGAAGGTCTGGTGCAGGGTAACTTCACCAGCACGGTAAGACGCAGTGAACGCCGCCTTAAAATGAGTCAGACAGAGAAAAATGTTTCTATAAAGATATGGCATTTTTATCAAAGGTGAAAAAAAAAAAAAAAGATGCATTCCACAGCTTTTTTAACCCTCTGGTTTCCCGCCCATAGACGTCCTTCTAATCACCAAAAGTGTGTAATCTGTGCAGTACCGCAGTGATGTCAAAGGTTTTTCATACGTTGTTTTTTTTTTTTTTTCATCAAATAATATGGTTGACCTTTAATTTGCAGTTTCTTTCTTCACACTCATGTGCACCTGTGATTTGCATGGTTAATTTTTGAAAAGTACGGCCAAAAAAATGGTGCTAATTATCACTATATTGTTCTGTTACCTTGTCACGGCCTAATTTTGGCTAAATCGATCTATTTTTCAAAAAAATGAAGTGAGTCATCTATTAACTCTAGAGGGTCCCTGGACACGTCGGCACTTCCTGATGACATTCACAGTTTAGGATGAGGTGGCAGCAGACGGCGCTTCGCTGAAACTGTTTCAGTTTGTGTGTAAAATGCGTTTGTCAAACTAATACTGTGAAGTCAGTGGTGTTAAAGCACATGGAAAACCAAAGTTATGTTAAAAACAGAATTTTTCGGCGGTAGTGTCATTATGTTTGGTGCAGGTAGAGACGGTACAAACAGGCTTCTAAGGGAATTTCTTGCGAACACGGAAGTGCATAAAACGCTGATGTGTTTTTCTAATTTGCTGTTCATCTCTTTTATTGCGTTGTTTTCTGTGTTTCAGTGTCTCTGCTTGCGTCTTGTTTATTTCAGTTGTACTCTGCTGTTGTGCCCTTCTGCTTTGTCTGTCTAAGCACTTTGGAAACTCAGTTTTTAAAGGTGCGATATTGATGAAGTTATTATTATGAGGTGGATGAGTTAATTTAATGTCTCATTGTGTCTTCAACAGGAATCCAAAGAGTTTCTGCAGGACTTCACACAGTGAGTACCTGCTGCTTTATTTACTCAAACAGAAGGTTTTTTTTCATGAGATTACACTTTATACTCGACTAAATAACGCAGTGGTTTCCAACCTTTTTCGGCTCCTGACCCCATTTTAACATCACAAATGTCTGGCAACTCCAGACATTCAAAACAGAGACTTATTTTTTGCTAAAATGAATTTGTTTTTGATCACGTAGTAGTTTGCTCTACTATTTAGTCTCTATAATGTCTATTATTGTGGACAGAGGCAGTAAATCCAGGTGTAGATTACTGCACAAAGGCTCAGGATCTGTCCAGTCAGTCCAGCTGGGATTTACAAGGAGGACAATTAATACTGAACAAACAAGAACTGAAACTATGAATTCTGAAAGAGCTGCAGCATCTGAAACTGACCACAGTGAACATTAGACACAGAAACAGAACCACAGTGCTGCAGTTTGTCCACAGTTTCTTTTATTCTTTATGGTTGTCTCTGTCAACTCGCCATATATTTTTTATTAGTAAGTTTATTTTTTATTTTTATCAATTACTAGAAATTCCAGGTGACCCCATGTGGGGTCCCGACCCCAAGGTTGAAAAACACTAAAATCGTGGATTCTGAAAAATTGCCCTGATGACTAAATAACTAAAATGAACCAGTGTTTTTATCACTCACATTATGTAACGTACATTAAATTTTAATTTTATGAGTTGATTGATCATATCCGTGCAGCTTTCATTTTTTTGTACATATATTTTTATTCGTCCGTCCTCTGTCGTTATGTTTATTACAGGAAGCTGCAGTTCCAGCCGCTGACAGCAGAGGTCCCCGTTTTGTTCCGGGTGGTGGAGCTGCCTCAGAAACCTCATCTGTGTAAAGTCAAGTCTCTGAACAAAGGAGACGCCAACTCTGAGGTCACCGTCTACTACCAGGTACAGAATGACCTTTGACCTTTACCCTCCAGCTGCAGCATCTGTTTCAGTCGCTTTATTTACAACATCTGTTCACACCAGCAGATGTAGCTGGTATACTTAGAACTTTAAGAGACGCCGATTTCATTTTCTGTCTTTTTTCCAAACTTGTGTGTTTCAGTCAGGGCTGAAGAACCTCAGAGAACATGCACTGATGGAGCTGATGGTGGTGAGTGTCCGCACCATGGCCTCGTTAAGCTGTGAGGTCACTTCCTGTGTCCCTGTCCGCTTTCGTTTTCAAGAACAAAACCAGTCCAGTTGAGCTTCAGAAACAACTCAGGACGAACGATGACCTGAACAAATGAGAACAGATAGATGTCAATAAAATAAAAATGAAAAAAAATAAAAAAAATTCGGGAAAAAAAAATTAAATTAAATAAGGGACAAACATTGGAGTAAAGCTGAAAAATGAACAAAATGGGTACAAAAATGAACAGAAATAAACATAAACAAGCAGCACAATGAAGAAAAAGAACAAAATAAACAAAATGAACAGAAATGGACAAAATAATGGAAAGAAATGTCATAAAGACGATGATAGATGGATAATTAAAAATAAATAAAGAATAAAAAAAATAACGTGGATATCCCAACTTACCAATCCACGCTCCATGCATCATTGTTATGACTAATATCTATATTCAGAAGCTTACTGGCAGTGACTGGGGATTATTTTTCATTTTTGTTTGTTTTGTATTTTATTTTTCTTTAGTATTACTCTTCTTTGTCTTAATGTGCTAAGATGTTGACATGCATCTATTCATACATCGTGTCTGTAACAACTGAACACCTGTGCACTTTGTTCTGGAAAACAAATTAAAAAAAGATTTGAATTTAAAAAAGAAATAATAATAATAATAATTACATGGACAAAAATAGAGAAATGTAAGCATCTAAACGAGTAAAGATAAAAAGAGGTGCAAAATTAATTAAAAAAACTGAACAAAATAGGCAAGAAAATGAACAAAAACAAACACAAGTAGCACAATGAAGAAAAATAACAATACTGAGTATTATATGAGCATTATGACACAATAATAATAGAGCACAACAACAAACACTAAACATAATAAATTAAAAGTATAAAAAAAAGATCTAGTAAAAAAACCTGGATAATTAACTGTAATGTGTCAAAATAAAACAGTCATGTGCAAAGTGAACTATAATGTTTCATGTGAGAAGGTGATGATGATATTTAAGTGCAAATAGTCACAGAAAAAATTCTTAGACCATCCAAAGTCCTCAAAAACAGTGGTTATCCAATCCAGCCCTAACTCCTGTGTGTGTCATGTGACTAAAACAGACAGAACAGAAAACATGGAATGAATCAAAGCACTGTTTTTGTCAGAACAATGACACAGATACTGATGGAAGAACTGAAGGGATTTGGGTTTTTATCCAGAAAACATGTTCAATGGATAGATATCAGCTGTGAAATTCAACTACTATGAGCTGTTTTAATTGTTCTCATTATATTTGTCCAAACAAATGGACCTTTAGTTGGACCAGGCATTAAAATGAACAAGAAACTGAAGAAAACAAGGGTGGGCTAATCATTTTTCTGCGACTGTAGGTTTGTGAGCCGAGTTAAGCATCCTGTAGACAAGAACCCGTTCAACAGCAGGTGTGTGGTTATTAAAGGCTTCTGTACCTGTGGTTAGAACCAGTGATCTGACACACACACGGACTAGAATCCTGTGGAATATACAAATATACACTTCACTCTGTGGGCGTGTGTTTGTGTTCTGATGTGTCTGGGGATATTCTACAAAGAGAAAGACAAACACTGAGAGGTATAAGAGAGCTCTGAGACGCCACAAACAAACAAACAAACAATAAATGCATACATACATACATACATACATAACATTAAAAAGTTCCACTATGTAATTACCCAAACACTTTGCACACAGCACACATTAACCAGAGTCAAGCTGTTCTGCATAAGAAATAAAAGGATGCGTGTCTCGAGATAGTCTGTAAAAACAAAACCAAAAAAAAACTTTAGGTGGTTGTGTAAATACATGTTTGCAAAAGTACCAATAAAAAAGTGTTTGTTTTACAGATGCACATGGAGGAGCCCTGCTTCGACTTCCTCAGGACTAAAGAGACACTCGGGTCAGTCGATTTCATCTGTTTTATTATTATTATTATGTTTTTCTGTTCCATGTTTCTGGCCTTATTAGTAGAATCAGGGTGTTTGCTCTTTATTCAGATATTCCAGACTTATTCAAAACTGCTCTTTTCCCCCATCCAGACTTTGACTTTTTGTACTTTTATACTTGCGTGCCTCCTCCTGTACCTGTTGTGTGCAGTACAATACTTAACTGGAATAAATGTAGGAATGAATGGATGTATAATTCGCAGTATATTACGTTTTACTGACAAACGTTTTCAAAACCTATGAAAATCACAAAAGTTCCGAGGATTGGATAGAGGTCATACATGACATCTATAGGACGGAGAAGTGAACTGTCTGTCAGACTCCAATCAGACAAATTCACCAGTTATCGTAAAAACTGGATTGATTTTATAACACCGTTAAGAGCTGGTTTTACTGATAAGAGTAACGTGCGTACAGACCCATGTAAAGCCTTAGTTCGTGCTGCACACTTTAAAGGTTCGGTGTTAATCTTATACAGGAGAAAAGAGTTTATGAAAGGAAAGAATGGAATGGGAAATATACTTATTTCCCTTAAACTTTCCCTTAAAAACTCTCTTAAATTTTCCAGTTACTGTGAATATTTTTACTATTTCAGTCAATGCTCCCCTGGGAGTATATATTTGTTTTGTGTTTGGTTTTCTTTACATATATAAAAGTTAAATACAGGATGTAAAACGCTGATTGTTAAAAATAAGAAAATAATTACAAAAAAAAGAAAATCACAAAAGTGCATGAATAGAGAGAGCACCTCCTGCCCTAGTACTTTCAAACATTCCATTTTAAATGTATTATTCTGTTGTTTTACTTGGTATTTTTATTTCAGTTTTAATTGTACAGCTGTTTTTACGTCTTCTTAATCTATTCTTGTATTTTAGTTGACCATTTTACTTTTTTATGCTTCTGTACGACACTGTTTTTAATTGTACAGCTGTTTTATGTCTAATCTGTTCTTGTATTTTTATTTATTTATTATCAGTATTTTTTTAAAAATTTTGGTTTTCCCCTGTGAGACGCTTTGTTAAAAAGCGTCTGCCAAATGCATAAATGTAATGTAAACGTAATATCACACCAACACGTTTAAATCAGATCCAGTTTTTATAGACTTTCTGCATGTCGTTCTTATCTTACGAGCTTACGTACCTTTGAGCAAACTGGAAAATTCAACTATGAGACAAACTTTTTCCATACTTTGGCACAGAATTCCAGACTTTTTAGACTTTCCAAACCTGCACAAACAGTCTGTAGGATGTAATGTAATACTGAAGTGAAGCCAGAGGGGGGCGCTCACAGTCTGCTGTCTTTGACCTCTGACCTCCAGGTATCAGGTGTACCCCACCTGCAGGAACACCTCAGGGGTGCTGGGATTCTCCGTCACCGTGGAAACGCAGGCCACAAAGTTCAGGTGAGGTTCGGTCTGTGGTGCGGGCTGTCGTACCGCCCACATTAACACAGTAACGGGTGGAACAACGTAGGGGCGGGGTCACGGGCGTCACAGATGGACCGCCCACTACTTTTTGATTGATAACTTTTGAACCAGATAAGTTGAAGACAAATACGACACATAACTGTAAAGGTCGAAATGCCACCTTAAACAGACTCAAAGGGCAACATTTAGTTTCAAATATTTTTAAATGAAAAATACCCAAAATGACTGTGTCACCGATGGACCAAAAGTTAACGTCTATTTTTTGCAAGAATTACAAAGATCTGTCAGTTCCTCTGACATTTTCATCCTCAAATGTATTCAGTGTCTACCGTCAACCCTGTATTTTACAACTGAAAAAGTGGTTATAGAGGAAAAAATATTTGATCAAACCTAAATAGAGTTTAGACAAATGGCACAGATGAACAAAAGTAAATATCAAATTAAACATTTTTTATTTCAATTATCAATATCACATGCTTTTTTTTTTTTTTTTTTTTTTTTTTACAATATTTCCAACACAAACTCAAGGATAAAACAGCTGACGACGACGCGTCACAGGAACGAGTGACCATCATTTTTCCATCTGACAAAAAAAGAAAAGGAAATCAGTATCCCATAATGCAATGCACTTTTGACCACAACAGACAGTGCAGCTGGTAGACAGTAGTATTACACAGAGGTCAGTTTGGTCAATGGAAGCTGTAACCATGGTAACCGGACATAGATGTTTTCAGGCGTTGCCTCCAAACTCAAAAGTCTACTGTTAATTTAGTAAAATAGAGACTGATCTTATGAAATCGTGTTGTATTTCACGTCAGTTCCTGTGGCATTGGCGTGCTATACGTACACATTTTCAACCTTTCACGTGTTCTTCATCACCATTTGATCACATGTCAATTTACACCAGATCTGTGGTTTACATTAGGGCTGTGTATCGGCAAGAATCTGGCGATACGATATATCACGATACTGTTAAAAAGGCAATTTTTTTTTCTTTTTTTTAAAAAAACGATTATTTCCTAGAAGAATTTAATTCCAGCAGAAATCTGCACAAATACATTTTTATTTGATCAGAACAGGATCTAATGTTCTATCACCAAATGTTCCAACTGTGTTCAAACTGAAATTCTGTTTTCCAGACATTCCAGTTTCAGATCCTGTTCAAATGTTCAGATTCTGTTTGTTCACAACGAACATCAGAACAGGATTTGAGTTCAATCCCAACAAAGGAACCAACATTATTGAATAAAAGAGTGTGAAGTAAGAATAAATAAAATAGAAACAAAAAAGAAAAACATGAATGAACCTCTGGCATATCTGCATTTGAATAAATACCTAAAAATATCCATACAGTACTTTTTAATATGGATACAGTATTGTGAAATGAAATATTGCAGAACTTACACCCCTAACATTTAAGTGAGTCACGATACCACATTGTAAACGGTGAACGGGTATAAACGGTGTGGGTCGTTTTTCCTTTGGGCTTTTGGACGGAGCCTCAGCAGCTTCGTAAACCTTCCTGTTTTCGTTTTTTTTCCAACAGCTCCGAGTTTGTGGAGGCCAAGATCGAGGAGTTCCTGGTCAGTTTTGGCGAGCGTCTGTCCGGCCTGAGCGAGGACGCCTTCAAGACTCAGGTGACGGCGCTCATCAAACTGAAGGAGTGCGAAGACGCTCACCTGGGGGAGGAGGTCGACCGCAACTGGTTCGAGGTCGTGACGCAGCAGTACGTCTTCGACCGGCTCAACAAGGAGGTGAGGAACCAGCGGTCTGGAAAAAGAACCAGCACCGTTAAGGACTTAGAGTTCAGATGGTTTTACACAGACTGAAGGTTGTGTTTTGGAAATAACGGGTGGGTTTGACCGTCTCTGATAAACAGAACATTCAGCGGTCGGAGTTTCAGTGACTAATTCAACCACTTTAAATCCAAGTGAACCCATAAAGACCCAAACATCCACTGATCCACCACACTGAAGACCTGCTGAACTCATGTTAGTTCAGTTCCACATTCAGCCTAATCTGATCTAACGTGGGCCGGACCAGGACAATAATATAAATAATAGGATAAGAACTGAGAAATAATGACAACTCCAGTGTTTTCTCTGTTTTTGAGTAAAAAAAAAAAAAAGTCCAATTCTGTAATGAAAGTGTTTACATGTACAAGCTGTACTTGAACAGAACATGAACAAATATGAACAACCTCAACATTCTACAGAACGGTCAGTGCAATGTTACCAATATCCTGCCACAGTTTATCATTTACACATGCATGTTCTAACTCACAGATCACAGTGGATCCACAAACACACAAAACATGTAATAACAGACAGAATATTATTCAGATTCCACATCCTTCTCTAAAGACATTTCAGTTTGTTCATATTTGCTGTGGTTCACAGTTTTGGTAAAACGGCTAGTCTAAATGTAAACATTTTGTGTAATTTGGCTTTTTTTTTTTTTTTTTTTACACTAAATCAAAAGAGGAAAATGAGTGTTTTTCATTATTTATAGGTTCTTATCATAGTATTTTACTGGTCTGACCCACTGTAGACTTAAAATGACTTTAACATCATTGATTGTTCATATCTTCAGTATAATTTTTGCATTTCACACATTGATCCCAGGGGCCAGACTGGACCCTTCAGCGGGCCAGGTTTGGCCCCCGGGCCGCATGTTTGACACCTGTGCACTAATTTATCAGTACATGTAGAGGACCTGAGGTAGTTGGATCAGTGACAGTGGATGGAGACATTTGGTTTATGTTCAGTTCATGATATATTTTGCTGGAAAAGTCACTTTTTCCTGATGTTTTTTCTAATTTCATCTAATAAGGTTTGAATTTACTCTGAGCTTTTATGAACATCTACAGGAATTAAATGTAGGAAAATACTTGATTTACACTGAAAAATGCAGAAGATAATGTTTTAATAAATGGTGATGAATCACTGAGGAAAGGTTAAATGTAAATGAAATTGACGACAGAATTACTTTCTTTGTGTTCCTTTTAAATTTAAGGCTGAGATAATATATACTTAATATTCTCTAGTGGGAAAGTGATTGTTTTGAAGTGATCGTGGGTCCTGGTCTGTGGACCTGGTTCTGGCCTTTGGTTCTGATCTGTAGGCCTGGTCCTGATCCTCTGTGGTTTCTCCTCCAGATCGAGGCTCTGAAACTCTTCTCTCAGGCTGAACTGGTTTCCTGGTTCCTGGAACACAGAAACAGCAGCAGAAAACTCAGCGTCCACGTAAGTAAAAGAAACTAAGCCGACCAAAACCAAACACACATTCATACAGTTACACAAAAGAAGACTGACTGCAGGGTTAGTGGTAGCTCAC
>NC_043960.1:1197480-1217480 GCF_902148855.1 Sphaeramia orbicularis | reverse complement strand
TCCAAAAGCCCTTAAAGACCCTTCAGCTAATCCAAAAGTCCTTACAGACCCTTCAGATAATCCAAAAGTCCTTACAGACCCTTCAGATAATCCAAAAGTCCTTACAGACCCTTCAGCTAATCCAAAAGTCCTTACAGACCCTTCAGATAATCCAAAAGTCCTTACAGACCCTTCAGCTAATCCAAAAGTCCTTACAGACCCTTCAGATAATCCAAAAGTCCTTACAGACCCTTCAGCTAATCCAAAAGTCCTTACAGACCCTTCAGCTAATCCAAAAGTCCTTACAGACCCTTCAGCTAATCCAAAAGTCCTTACAGACCCTTCAGATAATCCAAAAGCCCTTAAAGACCCTTCAGCTAATCCAAAAGTCCTTACAGACCCTTCAGATAATCCAAAAGTCCTTACAGACCCTTCAGCTAATCCAAAAGTCCTTACAGACCCTTCAGCTAATCCAAAAGTCCTTACAGACCCTTCAGCTAATCCAAAAGTCCTTACAGACCCTTCAGCTAATCCAAAAGTCCTTACAGACCCTTCAGCTAATCCAAAAGTCCTTACAGACCCTTCAGCTAATCCAAAAGTCCTTACAGACCCTTCAGCTAATCCAAAAGTCCTTACAGACCCTTCAGCTAATCCAAAAGCCCTTACAGACCCTTCAGATAATCCAAAAGCCCTTACAGACCCTTCAGATAATCCAAAAGTCCTTAAAGACCCTTCAGCTAATCCAAAAGTCCTTAAAGACCCTTCAGCTAATCCAAAAGTCCTTACAGACCCTTCAGCTAATCCAAAAGTCCTTACAGACCCTTCAGCTAATCCAAAAGTCCTTACAGACCCTTCAGATAATCCAAAAGCCCTTACAGACCCTTCAGATAATCCAAAAGTCCTTAAAGACCCTTCAGCTAATCCAAAAGTCCTTACAGACCCTTCAGCTAATCCAAAAGTCCTTAAAGACCCTTCAGCTAATCCAAAAGTCCTTACAGACCCTTCAGCTAATCCAAAAGTCCTTACAGACCCTTCAGCTAATCCAAAAGTCCTTACAGACCCTTCAGCTAATCCAAAAGTCCTTACAGACCCTTCAGATAATCCAAAAGCCCTTAAAGACCCTTCAGCTAATCCAAAATGCTGCTGCCCGTGTACTCACTAGAACCAGTATCACAGACCATATTTGTCCTGTGTTGGCTTCTCTGCACTGGCTCCTGTTAAAGCTAGGATAGAGGTTTTTTTTTTTTTAAGAATATATTTATTAAATTTTCATTTTTTCAAAACAACACAAAACAAACCCAAACAGCTCAGCACCACAGTCAAAACTGAAACAGATTCACAGTCAGCATGGAGACAGATACTCCTCACATTCATATCTATACAATACAACAAAAGTTCATTCAAGAGCAGATGAAAACTCGAGATAGAATTGAGGACACATTTCCCTCAGTATAGTCCAGGAAGGGTTTCCAAATGGGATTGAATATGTCGATCCTAGAGTGTGTCAGGCATGTCAAAAAGTTAAGTGGAATGTGCTTCAGTGTCAGCTTCCTCCTTCCAGAAACAGAAGGGGTTTATCCTCCAGTGTAGTAGTATGTTCTTTTGGGCACAAAAAGTTTAAATATTATATAGTTTCCTGTTATGTTTGTTACTCATCCACTTATTTGGTAAGCCAAGGAGAAGAGATAGAGGATCAAAATCAATGTGAGTTTTGAGAATTTTTCTAATTTCCAGTTAACGAAGCCTGTTTCAGTCTCCCTGAACGTTGGGGCAGGACCACAGACAGTGTGTGAGGCTGCCTTCATATATTCTACATTTGAAACACTGTGGAGAAGAGCCTGCTTTACATTTACATATACGGTTTGGCGCCAAGTGGGCTCTATGTAGCAGTTTAAGCTGTAAAGCCCAAGAACGATTGCAGATAGTCATTTTTTTTGGCCGCATTCCAAATTTCCCTCCACATGTCTTCTGTGATATCAGTATCCAGTTGTCTTCCCCAGGACTGAGTCAAACTAGGAGAACCAAGCGTACAATGACCTTTCAGAGTTTTAAGTGACACCGTCCTAGTTCCAAAGAACAACTTTTCAATGTCTGAAACCTCATTGTCTTTCATTAACGATGTTTCTTTTTTAACAGTCTCTTACCTGAAAAAAGTGAAAAAGATTGTTTTTCCCTATTCCAAAGACTTCAACAACTTGGTCAAATGACATGAAAATTCCTTCCCTAAAAAGACAACCGAAAGTGGAAATGCCTTTAGTTACCCAGTCCTCAAAACCTGAATCTAGCACACCTGGAAGAAAGTCCGGATTACTGACAATAGGGGTGAAGGGGGAGGTTTTCCCAGTTCTCCCTTCAATGTGATGAGCCATTCGCCAAGCCCTAACTGTATTAGCGATTATTGGGTTATTACTAAATGTATTTACCATTTTCATGTTTTTCAAAAAAAGCAAGCTTTTAAGAGGGCATTCACATACTGAGGCTTCTATGTCCAGCCACACTGCAGATGAGTGTTCACAGATCTACTCAGGTATATAATAAAAGTGAACTCAGCTGATACTGTTTCAGATCTGGCAGATCCAGACCTCCCATATGATTTGGAAGCTGTAATGTTGACATTTTTATAAGAACCCTTTTTTTGCTCCAAATAAAGGAACTGAACCAGCCTTTTATTTTTTGGATCAGCTTGTGTGGAAACAGAATAGGAATCATTCTTAAGACAAACTCTGCAGACTTCTACAAGTCAATTCTAATGTGACTCAGTGTTGAACACAAACACTGACAGTCCTTGTGCTTTTTCAACTCTAGGTGCAGTGGGTCAAAGCACAACTGGCTCTGACTTATATTTACTGCAGTCATTAAATACATTTTCTTTCCTTTAATGGGAACACTTACTGCACAACAATTTGAATTCTTACAGTTTGTTGAACAAAATATTCAATTCATTTTTCAAAATTCAAACCATATTGCAGCAGCAGTGACATTTTCCCCCTTTCCTCATACAGCCCCAGACAACCAGTGACCAGAACCATCTACTGATCCAACCTGCTGAACACCTGCTGATCCACTGATCCTATCAATAATCAAATACAGTTCTTCATCTGTACATGGTCATCAGATATCAGACCATATTTGGATGTTCAGATACTCCATAGTTACTGTGGAAACATTTTCATCTTCTACACCATTAAGTTACCAGTAAAACCCATTGAGTTGGATCAATGACAGTAGATGGGAACACTGGGTTTATGTTCTTTTTCTTCTGTTTTCTCTGTTTAGATACAATAACCTTGAATCTACTGTGAATATTCATGAAGATTTAAATGAAAAATAGGAAATTAAATATAGGAAAATACATGATTTATGGTCAAAATGCAAAATATAGAGGATAATATGACAGTTAAAGCTGCTACATCACTTGAGGAAGGTTAAATGGAGAGAAACATTTATTTGGGAGCTTGGGCAATAATACTACTGGGTCTTTATGGGTTAAACAAAAGTGCATTTTGTGATTAACAATTACAGAGTCTGACAAAGTTTAAACACACAACTAAATACTCAAGAGTTACATAACTTTCCTTTATACAAAAGTGTATAACGTCACTGGAGACCTGTCGATAGACATTAATTTTGATTATTTATGTTATTTGTCAGTTAGTCCTTTCAGCCCTAATTATTTTTCTTGATATACAGAACTTCAAGCCACTCCTTTGAACTAGATCAGACTACACTTGTCAAGATCTGTTTGTTTTTTATTGGCGGTCACAAAGGTTTAGTTGAAAAACCATCCTGAGTCTGAAATGCCACCTAATGATTTTCTTTGAACTCTTACAGAATGGACTTTGAACAATAATATATTCATTTTTATGGATAAGGTTTTCAGACAGACAAAAGGATGTGCAATGGGTGCTTGCTATTCCCCATCTTATGCAGGACTCTACCTCGGTAAATGGGAAGAGGATTTTGTGTTTAATCAGGAAAAGAACAGCTTTTTAAAGCACATTGTCTGGTGGGGACGTTACACTGATGATGTACGCTTGTTTTGGTCAGGGTCAGAGGCAGAACTTAAAGCTTTCCATGGCTTCCTTAATAACATTAACCCAAACATTAAGTTGTCATTGGACTACAGTAAAGATAGCATTCATTTTCCGGACCTCACTATTTATGACGACAATTTAGTGATGTTACACACATCTATTTTCAGAAAACCCACTGACAGAAACACTGTTCTACATGCCAATAGCTTTCATCCCAAATGGCTTAAAGAAAACATCCCTTATGGCCAGTTTCAGAGGGTGCGACCAAGATGCAGATTTTGTGAGTAAATCAGGGGAGATGTTTGCACGGTTTCAGGCAAGGGGCTACAAGAATGCCACATTACAAGAAGCTTACACAAGAGCTAAACATCTGGACGGACACACCTTACTAGAAAGGAATCCCCCTAAACAAACACAAAACAGAACAGTATTTGTCACTACGTATAGTACAGAAGTGGACCAAGTCAAAAGAATAATTAATAAAAACTGGGACATCATTCAGAGCGACAAACAACTCAGATGAATTTTTCCACAGCCTCCACTCATCACCTTTAGGAGATGTCCTACACTGCAGGACAAACTGGTCCACAGCCATCTCCAACCTAGCACTCCATCATGGCTGGGTCAGAAACCTAAAGGGAGCTACACATGCGGCCACTGCAATCACTGCACAAATGTCATACAGACCAAAACTTTCATGGACTCTACATCACATAAACAATACACAATCAGTCATTTTATTAACTGTAAAACAACAATCATCATTTGCAGACTGGAACATCCGACCTGCAAAGTGTTCTACATCGGCCGGACAAAAAGACGTTTACAGGACAGACTGTCAGAACACAAATATGCAATAAGAACTGGAAACACAAACTACCCGATGGCAAAACACTACCTGGAACTCCACAACAGTAACCCATCTGCACTGCAAACTACTGGCATCCACCACATTCCATCCTCCTGAAGAAAGGGGGACAGGAAAAAGACATTAAACCAACGGAAGCTTTCTGGATTTTGAAACTCCAAGCCACTGTACCCCCTGAACTGAATGAAGAGTTGGACTGTTCTGTTTTCTTATCATGTATTATCTGTTTCTTGTTTTACAGACTTTACACTGGTTTCATCTTAATATGTAAATTTTGCACTGTTTTTTATTCATGTATACTTGTAAATATTTCTACTTGACCTGCAGTGACACCATCTGCTGGCCTTTTCCATGTGGACACCCTCTGCAGGCCTTTCCCTTCATGCCCAGCTGGCAGGTTCCTATTGGTTAGACCAGGGGTCAGCAACCCTGGTCCTAGAGAGCCACTATCCTGCATGTTTTAGATGTATCCCTCTTCCAACACACCTGATTCTAATGATAAGCCTATCAAGCTCTGCAGAAGCCTGATAACGACCGTCAGGTGTGCTGGAAGAGGGAAACGTCTAAAACATGCAGGATAGTAGCTCTCGAGGACCAGGGTTGGTGACCCCTGCTCTATACTGTAGGAGCTCCAGGTGGTGGCGCTGGTGTCGTTGCTACAAAGAACCATAGTGCTGTTCATTTATTGTTACTTCTCTGATGTTCGTTTTCTCTTTCTAGTAACAAAAAAGAAAGTTATTACCCGACAGAAATGGAAAAATGGGCCAAAAATGCCTGTCGTTTTCATTTTCTGAGACCGGATGTGGTCATTTTCAAGGAAAGAGCACTAATACCTAGGTCACAGAGATTCTTAAAAACGATGAGTTTGTACAAAATCTGGACGTCGCAGACATGCCCCCTCCACGAATGTCTACAAACTCCAGATTTCATATGACCTGGAAAATGTGTACATTGTGTAGCTGTGTTTACTCTCATTTTTGTGCAGTGGAATGACTTTTGCTATTTTCATTATATTTGGGAAATGGCCTGAATGGAATGATCAGTTACAGATATGGGTTAGAGGTTTTGCAAAGTTATTTATGACTTTTAACAATCATGTCAATATCATGACAGTCAGTGGATAGCTTACTTTTGTACTTTAGAACAGTGTTTATCACCTCCTGCTCATTTGTTGCACACAAAAAAATTGAATATGGATTCCTTTTAATGGTTTCATTACACTGGTCATCACCGCGGTGGGGAATATCTGCAGCCAACTCCAGGCACACATTTACAAAAAACTATTAAAACGGTTGACTATGTTATTCATGCTGTGATTTACTCTGTTTTTATCAATAAAGTAGTCACAATATGTTGCTTTAGTAGGTCTTTGTTTAATTAAGTTGTTCAATATATCCCAAGTTCCTTTTACATTATTCTTACTTTCATATAATAATTTATTATAATATTGCTTTTTGGCAGTTCTGATTATGTTTGTTAATTTATTTCAGTAAGTCTTATATCTTTGTTCTGCTTCTTTAGTTTTTAACTTTATGAATGATTTATAGAGATTATTTTTCTTTTTACAAGCATTTGTTATTTCTTTAATAAGCCATGGGTGTTTTTATTTTCTTTTTCTTTATGCAGAGTTCTTTGGCAGGGCAGTGTGTGTTATACAGAGAAATAAATACATCTAAGAAATTACCATATGCACTCTCCATGTCTGATTCCCTGTAGACTGTACTCCAATCCTGGAGCATTAGACTGTTGTTAAAGGCATTGATCGTTTCTTCAGTTCTTATTGGTTTACAGATAATTTTCATGTCTTCTTTCCTTTTCTTTATGTCTCAGTCAAACAGAGTGAAAACAGGGAAGTGATCAGTGATGTCACATATAAGCAGGCCACGGGTGGTTTGATTTCCCATGATGTTAGTGTAGATATTGTCTAGAATCGTGGCACCGTGTGATGTTATTCTGTTTGGTTTAGTTACTGATGGATAAAGGGACATACTGTACATTATGTCCAAGAAGTCAGCTATAGTTTTTAGTTTAGTTTAGTTTCTTTTACAGGAGAAAATTGTTTCTCCATCCATTCACTGAAAAGTTCAATACTTGAACCAGGTGATCGATATACACAGCTTAGAATTACATTTTTCTTCTTTTCATTGTGGGTCTCTACAGTCACACATTCCATCGTTTCATCTATTTCTAATGTCATCTCTGTTAAGACCATACATTTTACTCATTTATGAATATATAGTGCAACCCCACCCCCCATTTTCTTTTTTCTGTGCATATATCTCGATTCATAATCATCTAGACAAAAGTCAATACCTTTATCAATGTTAAATCAGGTTTCTGAAATGACAATGAAACTGAATAGATGAGTGTTGTTGAAATATACTTTGATGGAATTAAAATTTTTATACATACTTCTGCTGTTAAAATATATGATTGACAACTTACCTACTGATTTAATATCATTTTCATACTGCTCTTGGGTGAAATAATTGCAATCCGTTGCTATGGTAGAAAGAAAGTTATTATCAGGATCCATCTCTGGATGTGGATCCATTGTAGTTTCAATGTAGTCCAGTGTTTTTTTGGCGTTGGCATTAGTTCTCTTCTTTTTATCTAAACAGCATCTGTGTGTCGTTAATATAGATTTTCGTACCTCGGAGGCATTTGGCTCTCTGTAGTATCTCAGATTTATCCTTGAACTTCTGAAGTCGGACTACAGTGGGCCTTGGTCTGTCTCCTTTAGGTTTTCCAGCACAGTGAGCCCTCTCCATCTCAACATCCTTCTGGAACTAGAACTTCTCACTTCAAAGCTTATTCACTTTTAGTTCTGTGTCCGTCCAGCTTTCTCCAGGTGACTCTGTAACACCATCTATCATCAGGTTGTTTCTCCTGGACTGAGACTCCAGATACTCTATTTTATCAGACACCACCAGCATACTGTCACATACCTTGAACCAGTCTGTCTGGGTGGTGTTACTGTTGTTTTGGATTGCCCAACTGCGTCTTTGTATCATCCACATCCTTCTGTGTAAATTGCAGACTGATTTTTAGCTTATCGGCCGACAGGCCGTAAGCTGTTGTCATCATGTGGCGTCTGTCTTCGTCTGTCATCTGTTACAAAAATTTCAATTGTCTTCTTCTCTGAAACTACTGGAGCGTCCCTTTGCTCTTCATTGCTTTGACCGGGGTAGCTAACCTGGGTTCTTGTTAAATATGTAATCTCTTACAATATTAACGATTACTTAAACTATGGTTCTCTTTTATTTTTTATACTATTTTTTAGTGCAATGTAACTTAATATACTTTTTTGAAACATTTACCCTTTAAATTAACTCTTTTCTAAACACTGTGAGCACTTTAACCACACTGTACGCACTTGAAATCTTCCATTTACAATGCACAAACACACACACACAATTTATCTAAAAAAAAAAATTCAACTATTTACTTTGATTAATATTCAATTAACAAACCAAAGTCATTGTTTTCACAATCAAATGTTTTTTTTTTTTTTTCAATAAGCAGTAATAAGAACTTCAATCATAAACTCAGATGTTCCCTGCTGCAGACTGAAACCAAATGGCCTCTTCACTTCATAGGGCAATAACAAAAACAAAAAGGCACCTGTATCACCAGCTCCCGAGAAATGTTCATCCATACGTCCAGGGAAAAGGAAATCCAGACTCCGGTAATCGGCAGTCCTCCTGTCCGTCCGCTCCAGTGCTGCTGTGGGCTCAGTCTGGGTCCTCCGGGCCTCCGTACTTTCTGCAGTTAGCTGTTAGCTAACCTGCTAGCTTAGTCCGTCCACAGTCAGCCACATGCAGCTAACTTACTGAGGTCGCAGTCTGTGTTTTTTTTACGTTGGACTTCTAGTCGAAGTGTTGTTACAAAACAGAGTCTCTCACCATTAAAATCCCGTTTGTGATCTGTCCGACCACTTTCCTGAACTAAACTGTTCTTTTCTTCCTGAAGACACTGTCCGTGTTCTTCCATGTTCTCATACACGCACGCGCCCGTCGTCTTCACCACGCCCTCTCTCTTCTACTTCCTGTTTCCTGTTACCCTTGACCCCGAACTATTCTCCAAGCTCATAATACACAAAACGTAAAATGTACATTTTCATTACTTTTTAACAAAACATAAAACATTTGCGCAACTTTTCCATATTATTAATATTATTATTTTTAACTAAGTATTTTAACAAACACTTTGCATTTAACATCCTGTAAACAATACAATGCATGAACTCACAAAAAAATTACATAACTTTTCACAAATACATGATCTTTTTAATACTCCCACACTGAAATGGTTTTAATTTTTAACCCTTTATATTCCACTTATGAACTTAGGTATTTATGTATTTATGCTATTTATTATTTTAACTTTTTAACACACACCCATCCTCTTATTTCCATCGGGCTACACTACAATTCTGATTGACTTCAAACTTGGTCTACAGCTTCTGTATGATGATGTCAACAAAAGTTAGTGAAATTATTTGGATCCGGATCTGATTCTGGATTTGGTGCCACTTTGAAAAATGTCCCCATTATCAGAGGTAGGAAGTGGATGGATACAATAACTCAGTAAATCTAAATGATCTCCAGTGTAAATGTCTCCAGTCCAGCCCTGATGGGGAGATGACCCAAACAGAATGTCCACATGCTGATCAGGATCTTCTTCTGGATCTGGAACTGACGCACAATTTAACATGGGCTCTTATGGGGAAAACATTTCAATCGTCTTTTTCTCCAAAACTCCAGTTCTGATTGACTTCAGACTTGGTATACAGCTTCTGTATGATGATGTCAACACAAGGGATTGACATTATTTCGATCCGAATCTGATTCTGGATTTGGTGCCACTGTGAAAAATTTTCCCATTATAACAGATAGGAAGTGGATTGATCCAATAAATCAGTAAGTTTCAATGATATCAAATTGGAATTTGAATTTTTTTACAGATCTGATTGGAATATGCTCCATAATTTCTGGTAATGCTTGATGTACATGAGTGGAGGACATCTCTGTCTACTCACACACTCATAATTATTCATTTTTACTGTGTGAATTTTGAGAAATTTCACATTAAATGTCCTACATTTGTACTTTGAAACAGTTATATGTCTCATTTTTCTGACACTGTAGAAGAAGGAGACACCATCTGTTTCAGAGGAGGTTCCAAACACTCCTTTAGATGAATCTTACAGTTCACTCAGCTCAGGCTGATCTGAGTTCTGCTGCTATAGGCTTAGACTGAAGGACACTCATCTGGATACTGACCTCCTCTCTGTTCCTCCTCCTCTCTGACCTCCTCTCTCCTAATTTTCTCTTCTATTTACACTCCAGTGAATACATGTTACTGACTTCACTTCTTCCCTGGAGTCTCTGTGCTTTATTGCCTCACAGGTTTTCCCTGGATCCTCACAGGTTTTCCCTGGATCCCCTCTGGACATGCTGCGGTGCTCCTCCTCTCTCCTCTCTTTTCCATGTAGTTCTGACAGTGTTTATTCTACAGTTCCACAGATGTTCTAGTTCAGTTTTCTGGGCATCAGTTCCATCCATGTGTCCCCCCTACCTCCCCCCTTCTCCCCCTCTCCCACAGTCTCTCTCTGTCTCTCTCTCTCTCTCTCTCTCTCTTTTTCTCCTCCTTTCCTCTCTCTCTTTAACCCTCTCTCTCCTCCTGTCACTCGTCCCTCCTCCTCAGGTGTTACAGGTTCTGTTTCCTTCCTCTCTCTCCTCAGTGTTTGTTGGATTCTGTTGTTTCTGTAAACTACCTTCAGTCTGGTTTAGACCAACTCTATGGAAAGTGTCATGAGAGAACTTTTGTTATGATTTGGTGCTACAGAAATTAGATTTGCTTTGATTTGAACACTTGATCCATCACAGTGTCTGTTTTCTATTATTTTTACCTTTTGACTGAGCTCAGGTTTAGCTCAAACTGATCACTCATCACCTAATATTAGTCATAAACACGCCTTTCACTTCTGTTTATGAGGCAAGAAAAATGCTACTGTCAGTAGCCCCAGTCAGTCTGCCCCAGGGCAGCTGTGGCTACAGATGTAGTTTACCACCACCAGAGGGAGAATGTGAGAGCGAATGAATAATGGGTCAATAATGTAAAGTGCTTTGGGTGTCTAGAAAGGCGCTATATAAATCCAATCCATTATTATTATTATTATTATTATTACTGAAAGAGTGAAAGTAAATTATTTTACACAGAAAGATGTGAAATTTGAACATAGGATAATAAGCAGCGTATCTGCAGGGTTTCTCAGTGTCTTCGGTCAAATTTCAGACCTTCCATTCACATAAAAAACCATCCAACATACCTCAGTTATTATATATCAACAAACACAAAAAAATACACAAAAACCCACTAAAATGCAGTTAGATATTCAAAAACTATGAAAAATACACAAAAAAACCCATTGAGATGTTTTCAGAGGTGTCTCAAGCCTTTTTTCAAACATTCATCGGCGCCCCCTGGTGTTCAAATGGTAGGGCTATAGTATGTGCTCCAAAAAGAGTTGTTTTGGGCCAAATTTGGTTTAAAAGTGCTCTAGATCATTTTGGACAATCATCTACATGTTTCCCGAGGTGTTTTAAGGTATTTTAAGCCTTTATTTCAACATTCATCAGCGCCCCCTGGTGTTCAAGTGTTTTTTCAAAAGAGTAATTTTGATCCATGTTCAAATCTGGTTTAAAAGTGCTCTAGATCATTATCGATGCCCATCTACATGTTTCCACAGATTTTTCCACGTGTTTCAAGCCTTTATGGCCCTAGTTTTGGACCACTTGGATCAGCTGGTTCTGGGCCCTAGTTTTGGACCACTTGGATCAGCTGGTTCTGGGCCCTAGTTTTGGACCACTTGGATCAGCTGGTTCTGGGCCCTAGTTTTGGAGCCTTTGGATCAGCTGGTTCTGGGTCCTAGTTTTGGACCACTTGGATCAGCTGGTTCTGGGCCCTAGTTTTGGAGCCTTTGGATCAGCTGGTTCTGGGTCCTAGTTTTAGACCCTTTGGATCAGCTGGTTCTGGGCCCTAGTTTTGGAGCCTTTGGATCAGCTGGTTCTGGTCCTAGTTTTGGAGCCTTTGGATCAGCTGGTTCTGGGCCCTAGTTTTGGAGCCTTTGGATCAGCTGGTTCTGGGCCCTAGTTTTGGACCACTTGGATCAGCTGGTTCTGGGCCCTAGTTTTGGACCACTTGGATCAGCTGGTTCTGGGCCCTAGTTTTGGACCACTTGGATCAGCTGGTTCTGGGCCCTAGTTTTGGAGCCTTTGGATCAGCTGGTTCTGGGTCCTAGTTTTGGAGCCTTTGGATCAGCTGGTTCTGGGCCCTAGTTTTGGACCACTTGGATCAGCTGGTTCTGGGCCCTAGTTTTGGAGCCTTTGGATCAGCTGGTTCTGGGTCCTAGTTTTAGACCCTTTGGATCAGCTGGTTCTGGGCCCTAGTTTTGGAGCCTTTGGATCAGCTGGTTCTGGGCCCTAGTTTTGGAGCCTTTGGATCAGCTGGTTCTGGGCCCTAGTTTTAGACCCTTTGGATCAGCTGGTTCTGGGCCCTAGTTTTGGAGCCTTTGGATCAGCTGGTTCTGGGCCCTAGTTTTGGACCACTTGGATCAGCTGGTTCTGGGCCCTAGTTTTGGACCACTTGGATCAGCTGGTTCTGGGCCCTAGTTTTGGAGCCTTTGGATCAGCTGGTTCTGGGTCCTAGTTTTAGACCCTTTGGATCAGCTGGTTCTGGGCCCTAGTTTTGGAGCCTTTGGATCAGCTGGTTCTGGGCCCTAGTTTTGGAGCCTTTGGATCAGCTGGTTCTGGGCCCTAGTTTTAGACCCTTTAGATCAGCTGGTTCTGGTCCTAGTTTTAGACCCTTTGGATCAGCTGGTTCTGGGCCCTAGTTTTGGAGCCTTTGGATCAGCTGGTTCTGGGCCCTAGTTTTGGACCACTTGAATCAGCTGGTTCTGGGTCCTAGTTTTGGACCCTTTGGATCAGCTGGTTCTGGGCCCTAGTTTTGGACCACTTGGATCAGCTGGTTCTGGGTCCTAGTTTTGGACCCTTTGGATCAGCTGGTTCTGGGTCCTAGTTTTGGACCACTTGGATCAGCTGGTTCTGGGCCCTAGTTTTGGACCACTTGGATCAGCTGGTTCTGGGCCCTAGTTTTGGACCACTTGGATCAGCTGGTTCTGGGTCCTAGTTTTGGACCCTTTGGATCAGCTGGTTCTGGGTCCTAGTTTTGGACCACTTGGATCAGCTGGTTCTGGGCCCTAGTTTTGGACCACTTGGATCAGCTGGTTCTGGGCCCTAGTTTTGGACCACTTGGATCAGCTGGTTCTGGGCCCTAGTTTTGGAGCCTTTGGATCAGCTGGTTCTGGGTCCTAGTTTTGGAGCCTTTGGATCAGCTGGTTCTGGGCCCTAGTTTTGGACCACTTGGATCAGCTGGTTCTGGGCCCTAGTTTTGGACCACTTGGATCAGCTGGTTCTGGGCCCTAGTTTTGGAGCCTTTGGATCAGCTGGTTCTGGGTCCTAGTTTTAGACCCTTTGGATCAGCTGGTTCTGGGCCCTAGTTTTGGAGCCTTTGGATCAGCTGGTTCTGGGCCCTAGTTTTGGAGCCTTTGGATCAGCTGGTTCTGGGCCCTAGTTTTAGACCCTTTAGATCAGCTGGTTCTGGTCCTAGTTTTGGAGCCTTTGGATCAGCTGGTTCTGGGCCCTAGTTTTGGAGCCTTTGGATCAGCTGGTTCTGGTCCTAGTTTTGGAGCCTTTGGATCAGCTGGTTCTGGGTCCTAGTTTTGGACCCTTTGGATCAGCTGGTTCTGGGTCCTAGTTTTGGAGCCTTTGGATCAGCTGGTTCTGGTCCTAGTTTTAGACCCTTTGGATCAGCTGGTTCTGGGCCCTAGTTTTGGAGCCTTTGGATCAGCTGGTTCTGGTCCTAGTTTTAGACCCTTTGGATCAGCTGGTTCTGGTCCTAGTTTTGGAGCCTTTGGATCAGCTGGTTCTGGGTCCTAGTTTTAGACCACTTGGATCAGCTGGTTCTGGGCCCTAGTTTTGGACCACTTGGATCAGCTGGTTCTGGGCCCTAGTTTTGGAGCCTTTGGATCAGCTGGTTCTGGGCCCTAGTTTTGGACCACTTGGATCAGCTGGTTCTGGGCCCTAGTTTTGGAGCCTTTGGATCAGCTGGTTCTGGGCCCTAGTTTTGGAGCCTTTGGATCAGCTGGTTCTGGTCCTAGTTTTGGAGCCTTTGGATCAGCTGGTTCTGGGCCCTAGTTTTGGAGCCTTTGGATCAGCTGGTTCTGGGTCCTAGTTTTGGAGCCTTTGGATCAGCTGGTTCTGGGCCCTAGTTTTGGACCACTTGGATCAGCTGGTTCTGGGCCCTAGTTTTGGAGCCTTTGGATCAGCTGGTTCTGGGTCCTAGTTTTGGAGCCTTTGGATCAGCTGGTTCTGGGCCCTAGTTTTGGAGCCTTTGGATCAGCTGGTTCTGGTCCTAGTTTTGGAGCCTTTGGATCAGCTGGTTCTGGTCCTAGTTTTGGAGCCTTTGGATCAGCTGGTTCTGGGCCCTAGTTTTGGAGCCTTTGGATCAGCTGGTTCTGGGCCCTAGTTTTGGAGCCTTTGGATCAGCTGGTTCTGGGCCCTAGTTTTGGACCACTTGGATCAGCTGGTTCTGGGCCCTAGTTTTGGAGCCTTTGGATCAGCTGGTTCTGGGCCCTAGTTTTGGAGCCTTTGGATCAGCTGGTTCTGGGCCCTAGTTTTAGACCCTTTGGATCAGCTGGTTCTGGGCCCTAGTTTTAGACCCTTTGGATCAGCTGGTTCTGGTCCTAATTTTGGAGCCTTTGGATCAGCTGGTTCTGGGCCCTAGTTTTGGAGCCTTTGGATCAGCTGGTTCTGGGCCCTAGTTTTAGACCCTTTGGATCAGCTGGTTCTGGTCCTAGTTTTGGAGCCTTTGGATCAGCTGGTTCTGGGCCCTAGTTTTAGACCCTTTGGATCAGCTGGTTCTGGGCCCTAGTTTTAGACCCTTTGGATCAGCTGGTTCTGGTCCTAGTTTTGGAGCCTTTGGATCAGCTGGTTCTGGGCCCTAGTTTTGGAGCCTTTGGATCAGCTGGTTCTGGTCCTAGTTTTGGAGCCTTTGGATCAGCTGGTTCTGGGCCCTAGTTTTGGAGCCTTTGGATCAGCTGGTTCTGGGTCCTAGTTTTGGAGCCTTTGGATCAGCTGGTTCTGGTCCTAGTTTTGGAGCCTTTGGATCAGCTGGTTCTGGGCCCTAGTTTTGGAGCCTTTGGATCAGCTGGTTCTGGGTCCTAGTTTTGGAGCCTTTGGATCAGCTGGTTCTGGGCCCTAGTTTTAGACCACTTGGATCAGCTGGTTCTGGGCCCTAGTTTTAGACCCTTTGGATCAGCTGGTTCTGGGCCCTAGTTTTGGAGCCTTTGGATCAGCTGGTTCTGGGTCCTAGTTTTGGAGCCTTTGGATCAGCTGGTTCTGGGCCCTAGTTTTAGACCACTTGGATCAGCTGGTTCTGGGCCCTAGTTTTAGACCCTTTGGATCAGCTGGTTCTGGTCCTAGTTTTGGAGCCTTTGGATCAGCTGGTTCTGGTCCTAGTTTTAGACCCTTTGGATCAGCTGGTTCTGGGCCCTAGTTTTGGAGCCTTTGGATCAGCTGGTTCTGGGCCCTAGTTTTGGAGCCTTTGGATCAGCTGGTTCTGGGCCCTAGTTTTAGACCCTTTGGATCAGCTGGTTCTGGGCCCTAGTTTTGGACCACTTGGATCAGCTGGTTCTGGGCCCTAGTTTTAGACCCTTTGGATCAGCTGGTTCTGGTCCTAGTTTTGGAGCCTTTGGATCAGCTGGTTCTGGTCCTAGTTTTAGACCCTTTGGATCAGCTGGTTCTGGGCCCTAGTTTTGGAGCCTTTGGATCAGCTGGTTCTGGGCCCTAGTTTTGGAGCCTTTGGATCAGCTGGTTCTGGGCCCTAGTTTTAGACCCTTTGGATCAGCTGGTTCTGGGCCCTAGTTTTGGACCACTTGGATCAGCTGGTTCTGGGCCCTAGTTTTAGACCCTTTGGATCAGCTGGTTCTGGGCCCTAGTTTTGGAGCCTTTGGATCAGCTGGTTCTGGTCCTAGTTTTGGAGCCTTTGGATCAGCTGGTTCTGGGCCCTAGTTTTGGAGCCTTTGGATCAGCTGGTTCTGGGCCCTAGTTTTGGAGCCTTTGGATCAGCTGGTTCTGGGCCCTAGTTTTAGACCCTTTGGATCAGCTGGTTCTGGTCCTAGTTTTGGAGCCTTTGGATCAGCTGGTTCTGGGCCCTAGTTTTAGACCCTTTGGATCAGCTGGTTCTGGGCCCTAGTTTTAGACCCTTTGGATCAGCTGGTTCTGGTCCTAGTTTTGGAGCCTTTGGATCAGCTGGTTCTGGGCCCTAGTTTTGGAGCCTTTGGATCAGCTGGTTCTGGGCCCTAGTTTTGGAGCCTTTGGATCAGCTGGTTCTGGTCCTAGTTTTGGAGCCTTTGGATCAGCTGGTTCTGGGCCCTAGTTTTGGAGCCTTTGGATCAGCTGGTTCTGGGTCCTAGTTTTGGAGCCTTTGGATCAGCTGGTTCTGGGCCCTAGTTTTAGACCACTTGGATCAGCTGGTTCTGGGCCCTAGTTTTAGACCCTTTGGATCAGCTGGTTCTGGGCCCTAGTTTTGGAGCCTTTGGATCAGCTGGTTCTGGGTCCTAGTTTTGGAGCCTTTGGATCAGCTGGTTCTGGGCCCTAGTTTTAGACCACTTGGATCAGCTGGTTCTGGGCCCTAGTTTTAGACCCTTTGGATCAGCTGGTTCTGGTCCTAGTTTTGGAGCCTTTGGATCAGCTGGTTCTGGTCCTAGTTTTAGACCCTTTGGATCAGCTGGTTCTGGGCCCTAGTTTTGGAGCCTTTGGATCAGCTGGTTCTGGGCCCTAGTTTTGGAGCCTTTGGATCAGCTGGTTCTGGTCCTAGTTTTAGACCCTTTGGATCAGCTGGTTCTGGTCCTAGTTTTAGACCCTTTGGATCAGCTGGTTCTGGTCCTAGTTTTAGACCCTCTGGATCAGCTGGTTCTGGTCCTAGTTTTAGACCCTTTGGATCAGCTGGTTCTGGTCCTAGTTCTGGACCACTTGTTCTTTGGTAGCTGGTCCAGATCCATGTCCAGTCCAACTGTCCTTCATTTAATGTCAGATTTCCCATGCTCCTTTGCTCTGGCTGTGTTTACTGCTATACTCCGTCATGTTGAGCAGGTTGGTTTAAGACACTCAGTCTGACTGAGAGGGGCGTGGCCTGGGCTTAGAGGGGCGTGGCCTGGGGGCACGTGACGGATGTGCAGACCCTGTATTGACCAGGAAATACGTGGTGTCGACAGGGGGACGTGAAGCTGTGTTGTTTGAAAAGCAGTCAGAGCAGTGATGCAGACTCCCAGCGTCACTGAGGCCTTCAGTGTTTGGAGCGGACAGAGGAACCCACAGTGTTTGGTCAGAGTGTGCTGAAGGTCTGTCCCACTGTGGCGTTAACGCCACCATGTCCCCCCATAGCACTGCTGGGGTACTGTCCAAGGATGGCCTTCACTTCATAAGGGCAGACCACGCCTTCCAGCGACAAAGTAGCTGACTTACAACACATCAGCTGATCTGAAATATAAAAATGAACAAGCAGCCGTTGAACAGAAAACATGAACTCAGGGTCCTTATTCTGTATCCACATAAAAATTCCAGACTTTTTCAAAAGTGCTATTTTTGCCCCAAGACCTTGACTTTACGTACTATGTGCACATAAATGGTTTCTGACATTTTATTGTGCTGTAGAAGAGCTGAAACATGGAATAAAGTCACATTTGCTGGTTTTCATTGGTATCATTTCTGTATCTGTTCATTTGTTTCTGTTCATTTCGACACACCCTTAACAAACACTGAGTGTAAAATGCTGATTTCTGACTAAAATCATTGGAGTAAAGTAACTACAGATGGTGGTGTCTACTGTGGGTGTTCATGTCTGGAGGAACAGGTCGTTCACAAACCACCACACTGGTGGTTCCATCCTTGGAGGACGCCCACTTGTCCAAGTGTCCTTGAACGTGGCATGAAAATTGGATGACAGTCCTACCGAAAAATCCAACATGGAAATCATGGTCAGTATGTTTTACTGTCATGGATATCAGACTGAACAGTAACTGTCAAACCATCGCGGGTAGTGGACATTAATAAATGACGCTGAAAATGATTTCATTATTATTTTACATAATATAATAATAACTGTATGTGATTCTGGATTTGGTGCAACTTTGAAACATTTTCCCATTACAACAGATAGGAAGTGGACTGACCCAATAAAGCACTAAGAATCAATGGTTTCAAGTGTGAATTTGAATTTTTGACAGATCTGATTGAATATGACCAAAACATGGGCTATTTCTGTAACAGAATAAATCCACAGAACTGGGGGAGAAGAAATGGATGTGGATACATTTAACACAGCAGTGAATTTGGACGCTAAGATACAGGACCACTGGTCCGATGTTTAGTCTTCTTGTGCTGTATGTGACGCTGCTGAATACTGGAATATACCTCAGGATCAATGAAGTATCTATCTATCTATCTATCTATCTATCTATCTATCTATCTATCTATCTATCTATCTATCTATCTATCTATCTATCTATCTATCTATCTATCTATCTATCTATCTATCTATCTATCTATCTATCTATCTATCTATCTATCTATCTATCTATCTATGGTATTACAATAAGGGATTCCATGTAAAAGATGCAGATAAAGCTGTGGTGTCAGGCTCATGGAACTCTTCCTGCAGCTGGACTCACCAGTTTGGATTCATGTGTGGAACGAGCAGGTAGATCAGAAAATGGATGAACTGAACGTGTGTGTGTGTGTGTGTGTGTGTGTGTTCTTCACAGTAAAGCTTCTGCTCCATTAACCTGAGCACAGGAAACACATCCAAGAGTTCACACAACCGGAGCTCAGCATTTTTACACAACTCCCAAGATCAGCAAAGCTGAAGTTTCCTGCTGAAGAACCAGTCACTGTGGACTGTGTCTGTGTGCATTTTATACTCACTGGTGTTAGTTTAGAGGTGAAGGAATTTAACACAGTTTACAATGTGCTGATTTTAGTGGATGGATCAGAATGTAAAAATCTTGTAAAAATGAACAACTTTTGAATTCTGACCTAAAACAAACTGTGAAAATAATATGACCTTTAAGAACATGGAAGTACAAAGTGTGCATAATGCGCTCACCTGGATACCAGAAGGTTAAAATCCCTGTTTTTTTCTCTTCTGCGATAAAATAAAACATCTTAAATTGAGTCAACGACCCCAGTGTTGGAGCTTCATCGTTCTCTAAAACAGCCTTTACACGATTTCTTTTTCTTTCTCTGACCTGTGTAAAAAAAACGGACACAACAACAGGACGTGTTTGCATCTCTAAATACAACATTGGTTTTATTTATTCTTTTGACTTTTCATCTGCTTCACTAAAAGACCACGGACAGCATGGTGCAGGAACCAGACGCTTTAAGGAAACGCCACAGAATCCGCTTTAAGACGTTCACATGTGGTTCCAATCCCTGATCGTCGTTCACATGTGGGTCACTTTGGCAACTAAACACTTGTGTCAAATAAAAAACACAGACTTAAGACATGAACTAAAATGTTCTTGCATGAGTCCTGGTGTCATTTAGTGAATCCAAACAAATGCATTTACTCATAACAGACTCTTTAGATCAGGGGTTCCAACTCAGTTTAGTTCAGGTTCCACATTCCACCCAAAATAATTACATATAAACCTATAAATAATGTCAACTCCAAAGTTTTGTCTGTGTTTAAGAGTGAAAAAAAAGGTCAGATTACATTATAAAAATATTTACATCTACAAACTATCCTTTAAAAGTGTGACTAACATGAACAATCGGATATTTCTTAAGAAAAATAAGTGTAATTTTAACAATATTCTGCCTCATCATTGAAACATGTGCGTTCCAACTCACAGGTCACAGTGGATCTGCAAACACACCAAACATTTAATAACAGGCTGAATATGATTAAAATGACATTTATTTTTGTCTTAAGAAGTTTTCAGACTTTCACATTTTTTTGTTTGGATAGTTTGTAAATGTAAACATTTTCAT
>NC_043960.1:1180875-1188375 GCF_902148855.1 Sphaeramia orbicularis | reverse complement strand
GTGTTTGTGACAAATCACACCCTGCACACACACACACACACACACACACACACACACACACACACACACACACACACACACACACACACACACACACAGTGTCCTAAACAGTTTGTTCTGTGTTCTAAAATAAATCATTGGTTCATGTTGTTGTCAGTGCTTCTCTTCAGTTTGTTTCAACACAATCCCAGTTTGTCCTCTTCTTAATGTTTCACTTCATGTGGGATTTTGTTGTTGTTCTTTTTCCGCAGAATGTGAACTGACACAACTGGGATTAGATTTGTGTTGTTTGTTCAAAACTCCCTTTCAGGTAAAAGTGCAATACTAATGTTTCAAATACATTTAGTCATATTTGATTTATTTTATTTTCTATTTGATTTGTAGCAGCACAATTATATTATTCCTGTTTTTCTATATTCTATTGTCTCCAAAAATTGGGGGGAAAATGTTCAAAAATTCATAAATGCATTAAAAATATTTTGAGTTTTTTTTTCTTCCCAGACTGAACCAAAAAAACCAACGGAACAGTGGCTTTGAAAACCAAAAATGTACCAAACCGAAAATTTTGTGTACCGTTCCAGGCCTACCCAGTTCTCTCGGTATGTGTGTAGAAATGCTTTGGGTGGGCTTCACATTCAGCTGGACTGCACAGATACAGGTCAGCTGCAGTGTCTGAGTCCTCACCTGCTGCTCCTGTGGGATTCTGGGAGTTTGCAGCTCGTTTTCTGGAGCCTCTGCAGCTTTCAGCCTCTGCAGGACAAACACAGACTGGGTCAAGGACACGTGTCCATGTCCTCATTCAGTCACATGAAGCAGGTTTCTGGGATGTTCAGAACAAAAAGTCTGCGTGTCTTTGTTTTGGACGGCTCAGTGGAATCAGAGCAGGTTTCAGCCACTGAAAAGGAGGACTGGAGCTGGGACTGTGAAAAAGGAGGAAGACTGACAACACACTGGGTACGCTTACATGATGGTTTTTAAATCCAATTTATTTTTCCAGAAGAAATTAATTCGGAACTAAAGTATTTTCTCTTCTGTTTCCATGGAAATGTTCAACCTGAATAAAGGTTTACATGAGGTATTAATGAGGTAGATCAGTGAGCAGAAGGGTTCTGGCAGCCCCTCTGTTAGCTTAGCTTAGCCCTTCTGTTAGCTTAGCTTAGCCCTTCTGTTAGCTTAGCTTAGCATAGTCACTGCATTCCCATGGTCACACGTAGCCAGTTTTTTAAAGGTGATTTGTCGTCTTTTCTCAGTGATTTTGTCAAATCCGATTCTCTCTAATTATTTCTTCAGATCTGCGACTTACTGCACTCATACAATCTGTGGACTGTTGTGTTGACGGAAGTTGGAAAATCTTTGTGTTGGAAGGGATGCATGCGCTAAATTAACTTTGCTTTAGCGTTTTAGCTTTGCATTAGTTTTTATTTCCCAGATGTTCTTCCTGCAGTAAGTCACATGACCATGATCTGAGCCTCAGTTTGTGATCATATTGACCCCAGCGGACTAAAGGAATGATTAGGGAGAACTGAACTGACCCAAATCACTCCTAAAATTCTACAAATCACCTCTAAAAGCCTGGCTACGTCTGAGCAGAGGAATGAAGCCATTCTGCTAAGCTAGGCTAAGCTAAGCTAACGTTAGGGCTGCAGTTCAAATTGTTTGTCCCACTTGTGGAACTCATTAGTTCAGGACAAATGAATGAATCCAAAGCCAGTGTTGAACTGTTCCTTCAGGGTTTTCCAGGCTGGTAGATCCCATCAGAATATTCCACTGGAACGCTTTGGGAAGACTAGACTGCAGTGCAGATTCTTCCACCAGCGCAGAATGTGTGCGTCATCGCCACAGGACAAGACACTGAGCATGTGCAGAATGGAAGGAATAAAGTCCAAACGGAATAAAGGCTTTACATGTCCAGGAAGAATTTAGAGCGCAGTTAAAAGAGGATTAAACCACTGACTTTAATCAGGTTTAAATTTAATCTGAACTTTTCTTTTTCAACTGGAATAAGGTGTTTACATGGACATCTGAAATAGGATCCAACCTGTAATCAGATTAAACCAGGAGGAACAGTTGTCATGGAAACGCACAGATTGAGAGACGGACACGGGCTCAGACCCAGAGTTTTAGAACAATAACACTGTCAGACAATCAGATGTTTATTTCAGCAGAGACATGAAACTAAGGCTCCGTTCACACAGCAGGTCTTAAAGGGCTCACATTTGTCTAAACCCACTTTTATCAGTCTGTGGTTCATTTATTTTATTGTTTTTTTATCCATGATTCCGAAAAACCTCGGTGTGATTCTACTCAAATTTACCCGGTAGAAAATTTTCCCTCGACCCCAAAACTTTCCCTAAAAAAGTTCCTAGTAGGGTGATTGGACTTTTCAGATTATTGCATCTTATTGTGTGTTTTCTGTGTTTTTCATCTCAGAGCCATTTGACTTTTCAGACACCCCAGAATTCTTGGGGGCGGGGCTATGTGTTGAAGAATGCTGATTGGTGGAACATATTTATAATATTTATATTTTGTGTCTTTTTCATCTTATTGCGTCTTCTTGTAATTTTTATCTAACTGTGTCTTTTTCATGTTTTTCTTCTTATTCAGTCTTTCTCCACCTTATTATGTGCTTTCTGTCTTTTTCATCTTATTGCATCTTTTTGGTCTCATTATGGAATTCTTGGGGGCGGGGCTATGAGCTGAAGAACTCTGACTGGTGGAACACACTTTCACTTCCGTTCTCCCTCCATGTTTAATCCAGTGGCATTTGTGTCTTTTCGGTGAAGATCATCTTTTTAGTCTTGTTGCAGAATTCTTGAGGGGGCGGGGCTAAATGTTGAGATAATAATCTTATTGTGGACACTGATCTGCTGTGTGAGTGCAAAACTAGACTGGGAAACTAGACATTTGGTGTCGTAAGTGGAGGTTTTAACATGAACAGATGCGTCATTATCGTCCACAGTTTGACCTGCAGAGGGTCACACACACACAAAACACAAAACACACCAGATGGAAAACTAACACCTACAACACGGAAACAACGTCTAATTATTAAACACAGACTCAAAGTGACACCATTTGGATCCATTTACACAAATATAGTAACTTTTAATTATCAGGAGTTGAACTGGAAGTGGGAGAAACAGTTTGAACTGTAGCCCTTCTGTGAGCTTAGCTTAGCCTAGCTTAGCATAATGGCTTCATTCCTCTGCTCAGACGTAGCCAGGCTTTTAGAGGTGATTTGTAGTATTTTAGGAGTGATTTGGGTCAGTTCAGTTCTCCCTAATCATTCCTTTAGTCCGCTGGGGTCAATATGATCACAAACTGAGGCTCAGATCATGGTCATGTGACTTACTGCAGGAAGAAAATCTGGGAAAATGAAAATGCAAAGCTAAAATGCTAAAGCAAAGCTAATTTAGCGCATGCATCCCTTCAACAAAAAGATTTTCCAACTTCCGTCAACACAACAGTCCACAGATTGTATGAGTGCAGTAAGTCGCAGATCTGAAGAAATAATTAGAGAGAATCGGATTTGACAAAATCACTGACAAAAGACGACAAATCACCTTTAAAAAAGTGGATATGTATGACCATGGAAATGCAGTGACTATGCTAAGCTAAGCTAACAGAAGGGCTAAGCTAAGCTAACAGAAGGGCTAAGCTAAGCTAACAGAAGGGCTGCCAGAACCCTTCTGCTCACTGATCTACCTCATTAATACCTCATGTAAACCTTTATTCAGGTTTCAATGGAAACAGAAGAGAAAATACTTTAGTTCTGAATTAATTTCTTCTGGAAAAATAAATTGGATTTAAAAAACATCATGTAACCGTACCCATTTATTCTTGTTCTTATCTACTATAAAACGGCGTTTATTTTGTATTTATTTTAGTAATAAAATGAGAAAATAGAACTTTAAGGAACATTTTGGTGAACAGATGTAAAAGCATAGTTCATTTTTTGTTGTAACTCAGTGACTCCTTCAATAACACACCTGGACGTCTTCATTCCCATCAGTCCTGGTGTTTTTCACTGGTTGTCTGGGACTTTCAGAATACTTTTTTAGATTGTTGGGTTTGTTTTTGGCCATCTCTCAGCCTGTGTTTGTGACAGCTGGACTTCCTGAACTCAGCCTTATTACTGTGTTTGGTAAATACCCGCCTGTTCTCCGCTCAGCGTCACCGTCTGTGGATGAAGACTGCGTACCTTCCTCGTGGTGTCGGCCTCTCTCAGACTCTTGGGGGCGCTGTTGCTGTTGACGTTGACGCTTCGGTTCCGGTTGTTGCGTTCGGCTTCGTCGTTCATCTCGTCCTGTTGAACAGACCTCAGATCAGCACAGACGCGCTCGTACCCGCGTTCACATTCATGTTTTATCAACTCGCTATCCATCGGACTGACCGGTATGTCCGATAAGGGGTGGAGCGTCAGGCTGTCAGGGGGGCGGGGCCCGTCAGAGGGGGCGGAGCCAGTGATGTGGGCTGGAGGAACAGACTGAAACAAACACGCAGACACATACTTTACTATGAGTTATCAGGTCCGGTTTGGATATTTAATAATCACACTGTTTTTACAACCACATAAATCTATTAAATCTAATCTTTTTTTTTTTTTAAATAATGTATTCACCATTGTCAGGTGTGTCTTTGCAATTTGTTTGTGTGATTTTGTGTTTTTTGTCTGATTTTATGTTTTACACATATACAGTAACACACTTTAATTTGTGCCCGTTAAAAACATGTCCTTTATTGAACCTGGAAGCACTGGGTCTGATCTGACACTGGAGTTGTGTTCATAGGAAGGGTTTCACCTAAGTGTCTACTCCCACAGATCCAATCACAGCCCCGGTTCTGTCCCGGTTCTGTCCTGGTTCTGTCCCGGTTCTGTCCTGGTTCTATTCTGGTTTTATCCTGGTTCTATCCTAAAACTGTATAATAATACTAAAACTGTATCCTACTAAAACTGCGTACCTAACATGTGTAAACCTGTGTTTTCAGATGGATGTGGTGGTTCTGAATTAAAGGCTAAAACAGTTTTAGTGTCTGTCAGAAAATGCTACATGTTGGTCAGACTGTGAAGCAGATGATGCGTTCAGAGGGCGTTGGAGTCGTTTTTAACGCACATGTGACGAAGTGGGGTCATGTGACAGCCCTGAGTCTGCGTCAGCGTCAGGAGGTTTGGACAACAGGAAGTGCTCTGTACAAGACGGAGATTCAAGTGGTTTGGAACGTGTTCAGTCCAGTTTCAGACGCACTGTTCAGTGTAGAGCTCAGACATGTGGAAGTGTGGGTGGTGTGTGTAACCTACAGGTGTGTGTAACCTACAGGTATGTGTAACCTACAAGTGTGTGTAACCTACAGGTGTGTGTAACCTACAGGTGTGTGTAACCTACAGGTATGTGTAACCTACAAGTGTGTGTAACCTACAGGTGTGTGTAACCTACAGGTATGTGTAACCTACAAGTGTGTGTAACCTACAGGTGTGTGTAACCTACAAGTGTGTGTAACCTACAGGTATGTGTAACCTTCAGGTGTGTGTAACCTACAGGTATGTGTAACCTACAAGTGTGTGTAACCTACAGGTGTGTGTAACCTACAGGTGTGTGTAACCTACAGGTGTGTGTAACCTACAGGTATGTGTAACCTACAAGTGTGTGTAACCTACAGGTGTGTGTAACCTTCAGGTGTGTGTAACCTACAGGTATGTGTAACCTACAGGTGTGTGTAACCTACAGGTGTGTGTAACCTACAGGTGTGTGTAACCTACAAGTGTGTGTAACCTACAGGTGTGTGTAACCTTCAGGTGTGTGTAACCTACAGGTATGTGTAACCTACAAGTGTGTGTAACCTACAGGTATGTGTAACCTACAAGTGTGTGTAACCTACAGGTGTGTGTAACCTTCAGGTGTGTGTAACCTACAGGTATGTGTAACCTACAAGTGTGTGTAACCTACAGGTATGTGTAACCTACAAGTGTGTGTAACCTACAGGTGTGTGTAACCTACAGGTATGTGTAACCTACAAGTGTGTGTAACCTACAGGTGTGTGTAACCTACAGGTATGTGTAACCTACAAGTGTGTGTAACCTACAGGTGTGTGTAACCTACAGGTGTGTGTAACCTACAGGTATGTGTAACCTACAAGTGTGTGTAACCTACAAGTGTGTGTAACCTACAGGTGTGTGTAACCTACAGGTGTGTGTAACCTACAAGTGTGTGTAACCTACAGGTGTGTGTAACCTACAGGTGTGTGTAACCTACAAGTGTGTGTAACCTACAGGTGTGTGTAACCTACAGGTGTGTGTAACCTACAGGTATGTGTAACCTACAAGTGTGTGTAACCTACAAGTGTGTGTAACCTACAGGTGTGTGTAACCTACAGGTATGTGTAACCTACAAGTGTGTGTAACCTACAGGTGTGTGTAACCTACAGGTATGTGTAACCTACAAGTGTGTGTAACCTACAGGTATGTGTAACCTTCAGGTGTGTGTAACCTACAGGTATGTGTAACCTACAAGTGTGTGTAACCTACAGGTGTGTGTAACCTACAGGTGTGTGTAACCTACAGGTGTGTGTAACCTACAGGTGTGTGTAACCTACAGGTATGTGTAACCTACAAGTGTGTGTAACCTACAGGTGTGTGTAACCTTCAGGTGTGTGTAACCTACAGGTATGTGTAACCTACAAGTGTGTGTAACCTACAGGTGTGTGTAACCTACAGGTGTGTGTAACCTTCAGGTGTGTGTAACCTACAGGTATGTGTAACCTACAAGTGTGTGTAACCTACAAGTGTGTGTAACCTACAAGTGTGTGTAACCTACAGGTGTGTGTAACCTACAGGTATGTGTAACCTACAGGTGTGTGTAACCTACAGGTATGTGTAACCTACAAGTGTGTGTAACCTACAGGTATGTGTAACCTACAAGTGTGTGTAACCTACAGGTATGTGTAACCTACAAGTGTGTGTAACCTACAGGTGTGTGTAACCTACAGGTATGTGTAACCTACAAGTGTGTGTAACCTACAAGTGTGTATAACCTACAGGTGTGTGTAACCTACAGGTATGTGTAACCTACAAGTGTGTGTAACCTACAGGTGTGTGTAACCTACAGGTATGTGTAACCTACAGGTGTGTGTAACCTACAGGTATGTGTAACCTACAGGTGTGTGTAACCTACAAGTGTGTGTAACCTACAGGTGTGTGTAACCTACAGGTGTGTGTAACCTACAAGTGTGTGTCACCTTCAGGTGTGTGTAACCTTCAGGCGTGTGTAACCTACAGGCGTGTGTAACCTACAGGTGTGTGTAACCTACAGGTGTGTGTAACCTACAGGTGTGTGTAACCTTCAGGTGTGTGTAACCTACAGGTGTGTGTAACCTGCAAGTGTGTGTAACCTACAGGTGTGTGTAACCTACAGGTGTGTGTAACCTTCAGGTGTGTGTAACCTACAGGTGTGTGTAACCTTCAGGTGTGTGTAACCTACAGGTGTGTGTAACCTACAAGTGTGT
>NC_043960.1:1058375-1175875 GCF_902148855.1 Sphaeramia orbicularis | reverse complement strand
GTCTGAACCTCCACCCACCCACCTGTCAGTCTGAACCTCCACCCACCCACCTGTCAGTCTGAACCTCCATCCTTCCCTCACTGTGAACCAGACCCAGATACTGGAACTCCTCCACTTGGACCAAAGACTCTCCACTGACCCGGAGAGGGCAGACCACCTTTAGCTGGTCCAGGACCATTCTGGTTCTGTTTTCAAGGCACTCTATGATAAAGTGTAATTACACATATATAATAATACTGGATCAGATTTCTATAGTGCTTATATGAACACATACTCCAAGTGCGTACAGTGGATCCATTCTTCATTGGCTCTCACAGTCTCCCTCTGGTGGAGGTAAACTACATCTGTAACCACAGCTGTCCTGGGGGGGGGGGGGGGGGGGGCAGACTGACAGAAGCGTGGCTGCCATACTGCGCCTACGGCCCCTCCCACCACCAATCACCAACAAATATGTTGTAAATTAACACCCGCCAAACGCCAGTGGTGGGTATAAAACATCCTTTGGTGTAAAACACAAACACACACCCACCAGTGGCCGATGGAAGATTTGGAACTGCACGAGAGAAGGACCGGCTTCTGTGAGCCGCCTCCGAGACCCTCCCCTGACCAGGAGGCACTCGTCTGCACTGCACAGAGTTACCATGTGCACCTGACTTCTGTTGGTCCTGTGTATTTGTGTTGGATCCCAACTAGAGCTGGAAGAAAAGACCAGATCCACAACATGCTGTGATATTTTATTTCACAATACTGGATCGTATTAAAAAGTACTGTATCATATTAAAAAGTACTGGATCGTATTAAAAAGTACTGTATCATATTAAAAAGTACTGGATCGTATTAAAAAGTACTGTATCATATTAAAAAGTACTGTATCACATTAAAAAGTACTGGATCGTATTAAAAAGTACTGGATCATATTAAAAAGTACTGGATCGTATTAAAAAGTACTGGATCGTATTAAAAAGTACTGTATCACATTAAAAAGTACTGGATCGTATTAAAAAGTACTGTATCACATTAAAAAGTACTGGATCGTATTAAAAAGTACTGGATCATATTAAAAAGTACTGTATCACATTAAAAAGTACTGGATCGTATTAAAAAGTACTGGATCGTATTAAAAAGTACTGTATCATATTAAAAAGTACTGGATCGTATTAAAAAGTACTGTATCATATTAAAAAGTACTGGATCGTATTAAAAAGTACTGTATCATATTAAAAAGTACTGTATCACATTAAAAAGTACTGGATCGTATTAAAAAGTACTGGATCGTATTAAAAAGTACTGGATCGTATTAAAAAGTACTGGATCATATTAAAAAGTACTGGATCATATTAAAAAGTACTGTATCACATTAAAAAGTACTGGATCGTATTAAAAAGTACTGGATCGTATTAAAAAGTACTGTATCATATTAAAAAGTACTGGATCGTATTAAAAAGTACTGTATCATATTAAAAAGTACTGGATCGTATTAAAAAGTACTGGATCATATTAAAAAGTACTGGATCATATTAAAAAGTACTGTATCGTATTAAAAAGTACTGTATCACATTAAAAAGTACTGGATCGTATTAAAAAGTACTGGATCGTATTAAAAAGTACTGTATCATATTAAAAAGTACTGGATCGTATTAAAAAGTACTGTATCATATTAAAAAGTACTGGATCGTATTAAAAAGTACTGTATCATATTAAAAAGTACTGTATCACATTAAAAAGTACTGGATCGTATTAAAAAGTACTGGATCATATTAAAAAGTACTGGATCGTATTAAAAAGCACTGGATCGTATTAAAAAGTACTGGATCATATTAAAAAGTACTGGATCGTATTAAAAAGTACTGTATCATATTAAAAAGTACTGGATCATATTAAAAAGTACTGTATCGTATTAAAAAGTACTGTATCACATTAAAAAGTACTGGATCGTATTAAAAAGTACTGGATCGTATTAAAAAGTACTGTATCATATTAAAAAGTACTGGATCGTATTAAAAAGTACTGTATCATATTAAAAAGTACTGGATCGTATTAAAAAGTACTGTATCATATTAAAAAGTACTGTATCACATTAAAAAGTACTGGATCATATTAAAAAGTACTGGATCATATTAAAAAGTACTGGATCGTATTAAAAAGCACTGGATCGTATTAAAAAGTACTGGATCATATTAAAAAGTACTGGATCGTATTAAAAAGTACTGTATCATATTAAAAAGTACTGGATCGTATTAAAAAGTACTGGATCATATTAAAAAGTACTGGATCGTATTAAAAAGCACTGGATCGTATTAAAAAGTACTGGATCATATTAAAAAGTACTGTATCATATTAAAAAGTACTGTATCACATTAAAAAGTACTGTATCATATTAAAAAGTACTGTATCACATTAAAAAGTACTGGATCGTATTAAAAAGTACTGGATCGATATTTGTAGGTATGTATTCAAATGCAGACATGGCAGAGGTTTAGTTCAGTTTTTCTTTTTTGTTTATATTTTTTGGAAATCCTGCAAGCTCTTTTATTTATATAACCACATGTGTATTTTGCTCTTTTATTTATATAACCACATGTGTATTTTGCTCTTTTATTTATATAACCACATGTGTATTTTGCTCTTTTTATTTATATAACCACATGTGTATTTTGCTCTTTTATTTATATAACATGTGTATTTTGCTCTTTTATTTATATAACCACATGTGTATTTTGCTCTTTCATTTATATAACCACATGTGTATTTTGCTCTTTTATTTATATAACCACATGTGTATTTTGCTCTTTTTATTTATATAACCACATGTGTATTTTGCTCTTTTATTTATATAACCACATGTGTATTTTGCTCTTTTATTTATATAACCACATGTGTATTTTGCTCTTTTATTTATATAACCACATGTGTATTTTGCTCTTTTATTTATATAACCACATGTGTATTTTGCTCTTTTATTTATATAACCACATGTGTATTTTGCTCTTTTTATTTATATAACCACATGTGTATTTTGCTCTTTTATTTATATAACCACATGTGTATTTTGCTCTTTTATTTATATAACCACATGTGTATTTTGCTCTTTTATTTATATAACCACATGTGTATTTTGCTCTTTTATTTATATAACCACATGTGTATTTTGCTCTTTTTATTTATATAAAAACATGTGTATTTTGCTCTTTTTATTTATATAACCACATGTGTATTTTGCTCTTTTATTTATATAACCACATGTGTATTTTGCTCTTTTATTTATATAACATGTGTATTTTGCTCTTTTTATTTATATAACCACATGTGTATTTTGCTCTTTTTATTTATATAACCACATGTGTATTTTGCTCTTTTTATTTATATAACCACATGTGTATTTTGCTCTTTTATTTATATAATTTTGCTGTTTTTATTTATATAACCACATGTGTATTTTGCTCTTTTATTTATATAACCACATGTGTATTTTGCTCTTTTATTTATATAACCACATGTGTATTTTGCTCTTTCTATTTATATAACCACATGTGTATTTTGCTCTTTTTATTTATATAAAAACATGTATTTTGCTCTTTTATTTATATATTCACGTGTATTTTGCTCTTTTAATTTATGTATTCACGTGTATTTTGCTCTTTTATTTATATACCTACATGGCTGTTTTGCGCTGCTGTTTCTATATGACAAAAGTAATATTGTAATGTTGCCGGTAGGTAGTTTTCCAGGAGATAATCTTTTAAAAAAAGAAGCAAAACAAACAAAAAAAGTACCACCTTGTCACCAGTATTGGGATATTTTGCCGTATATCGTATTGTGATTGTCCTCTTGTGTTTTTCATCCTATCACCAGATTCTTGCCGACACACAGCCCTAACTGCTACTAGATCTAGTTCAAACATAACAGCAGTCATTTAACAAACTTCTAATACAAATGGTGCCAAATAATAAGACCTTTTATAACACAAAGTGTAAAGTGTGCATAATATGCTGCAAAGTTAACATTCAACTCATTTCTTCCTCACATTCCCCATACATTTTAGGTAAAACTCTCCAGTTTGAGAATGGCGTCGTATGATTTGAGGAAAATGGTGAAAAAAGTAAAGACGACCAAAGCCACGCATGTTTGGAGCCACTTTGTCTCCTCATACTTTAATGTCGGACTATGATTTCAGCTTTAACTGGGTCAAAAGACTCCAGAGTTTATAGGGCATGCTCAGTATTTTTTATATATATCTCCTCTTGATCCGAATCTCTGTGGCCTCACTAATAATGTCCCACTTTGATGCAACAGTTCAGAATGTCATTGAATCATTTCTGCAGTTGAAGTTCATTTCTAAGGTACAAACTTTTCTGATTCTGAACTCTGTGGGTCTGTTGTCTAGAAAGCCGTAGGTAAAAAAATGACACTTTGATTGTTTTTAAAGATTTCAGTGTTTTCTATAAACGATCTACTTTTTATTGTATCGTATCTGCTTGTTTTTTTCCAGTGGACGTAAAGGTTCCAGGTCGTAAAAATGTTGTGTGAGCTCCGCAGTCACAGACAGGCACAGAATCCCACAGTCAGATATTCAAAGTTCAGTTTTACTTTTGTTTTCACCGCCGTTGCGGTTGTTACGACACTTATGAAACACACCCCTATACCTGCAGTTGTTACAGCCCCCCCCCACCTCTCTGTAATCTATCTAATGTCCCTCCACCCCACCCCCCCAGATGTTATTATCTTTGCCCAGTAAGTGACCCGTTCCCAATTACTGTGAATGTGTTTTCCTCTCCTTCGTCAAGGTGACGCTGACAGGAAACACGATTTATGGTTCAGTTCCCACTTCCTGCCTCGGTGACATCATCAGCCTCTGATCCACCTGAGACGAACATCGATGTGAACTTCCTGTTTTAACTCTTAGTCTGGACCCTCCACTCCTCCATGTGTTTTAATGCCACTTTGTCATTTTGTCACTCTAAAAATAATTATTTACATTATGTTTTGGTCATTTGTATTATATCTGGTATTACAGTCTGTGTTATATTTTATATCTGGAGTGATTTCATGTTTGACATTTAAAAAAATTTTTTTTTTACATTTTTCACAATTTAAAATTTTTTTTCTATATTTTGAAAATTTGAAAAGCAAAGTATATATAGTATAAAACAGCAATAGAACAATATCAACATCCATATAGTGAATGGGTGAGTCCTTTGGTTTTGATACAGATAATAATATAGTATATATATATATATATATATATATATATATATATATATATATGTCCATATGGATATGGAGTGTATGGAAATGTATGTAGTTGCTTGAATGAAGCAAAACAAATCTTGAATTAAGCCAAAAGAAAAAAAATTCTTGAACTTAACACAATAATCTTGAACTAGAAAAGCACTCGGAGAGCGCAGACCTCCACCAAGACAGATCTGCCCCCCCCCCCCATCACCACCAAAATTTCATCATTTCTTCCTTGTGCCAGTATCAACATTTCCTGAAATTTTCATCCAAATCCGTCCATAACTTTTTCTGTTATCTTGCACACAGACAGACAGACAGACAAACAAAACAACACCGGTAAAAACAGAACAATGGAACAAGTGAAAACCATCTTGTTCAGATTAGTGTAAATCAGATTTTCCAGATCTATTGTCTCTAAATCAGTTCTTCTATCTGACTGAACAGTTCCTCTTCAGGTGAGTCTGTCTGATTTGAAGCGTGATCGGATATTTGGAACAGAAATGAGACAAATACACTTGGTAAGGTTTAGATTTCTGCAGTGTTAAATTTCTCAAAACTGTGAACAAACTTTATAGACATTATCCCAAAGAACCTCCGTATAGACTCTGAAATGAATCGGACCAGTAGTTTCAACGGAGAAGATGTTTGAAGAAATTTCTAACAAAGACGATGGTGATGAGGATGAAGACGATGCTGGACGCAGCGTCATGACAACAGCTCATGGCCGATCGGACGGTGGGATAATACAACTGCTAATGCCCTCCTCCGTTCTTCTTCTACTGTTGTTTTTCCAGCAGACTGACTCTTCACAGCAGGTGGAACCACTTTTGTCAGTAATGTTCTGTTCTGATTAAAGGCTTGGGCTCAGCACTCGTCTTATCTGGACACTTCATCTGGTGTCGACAGAAGGATTTCAGTCAGGTTGAACAAACGTGGTCCACTGGCCCAGAGCGCTTCCATCTCTTGGATCACGGTCTTTACGTTCAGGTTTGTGTTTGTGTTTGTTCTGCTCGTCCTCGTCGTACATAAATGCCAGGCCTCTGTTGGCATCTGTGTGAATCATTAATGCAGAGGTTCAGGCTTCATCCTCAGCAGGTAGATGGGTAACCGCTTCTGTTTCCATGGCGATGCACTCCCAGCCTCACCGCCCCAGTGACATCCCATTGCTCATCACCGTGGTGACCTTTATCCACAGATAAATCATTCAGCGGCGGCCCACGGACACGACTTTAACGAGATTTCGTCACCTGGCTGAACGCGGCGAAGGCGTCGTCGTCCTCCTGCCCCGACACGACGACCGACCGCCGTTCAATCAGCGTCGCTACGGAAACAAACATGACAGCGGCGAAATGGGATGGAACAGACCAGAGGACTGACGATCCACGGCTGACGGAGACCAGGAGAACCCTGACTCCAAAGGGATGATGGGAAAAAAACAGCAGGGAACAGGAGAGTCCACCTGGAACCCATAAAACCAGGAGAGTCCACCTAGGACCCATAAAACCAGGAGAGTCCACCTGGAACCCATAAAACCAGGAGAGTCCACCTAGGACCCATAAAACCAGGAGAGTCCACCTGGAACCCATAAAACCAGGAGAGTCCACCTAGGACCCATAAAACCAGGAGAGTCCACCTGGAACCCATAAAACCAGGAGAGTCCACCTAGGACCCATAAAACCAGGAGAGTCCACCTAGGACCCATAAAACCAGGAGAGTCCACCTAGGACCCATAAAACCAGGAGAGTCCACCTGGAACCCATAAAACCAGGAGAGTCCACCTAGGACCCATAAAACCAGGAGAGTCCACCTGGAACCCATAAAACCAGGAGAGTCCACCTAGGACCCATAAAACCAGGAGAGTCCACCTGGAACCCATAAAACCAGGAGAGTCCACCTAGGACCCATAAAACCAGGAGAGTCCACCTAGGACCCATAAAACCAGGAGAGTCCACCTAGGACCCATAAAACCAGGAGAGTCCACCTGGAACCCATAAACCAGGAGAGTCCACCTAGGACCCATAAAACCAGGAGAGTCCACCTGGAACCCATAAAACCAGGAGAGTCCACCTAGGACCCATAAAACCAGGAGAGTCCACCTGGAACCCATAAAACCAGGAGAGTCCACCTAGGACCCATAAAACCAGGAGAGTCCACCTAGGACCCATAAAACCAGGAGAGTCCACCTAGGACCCATAAAACCAGGAGAGTCCACCTGGAACCCATAAAACCAGGAGAGTCCACCTAGGACCCATAAAACCAGGAGAGTCCACCTGGAACCCATAAAACCAGGAGAGTCCACCTAGGACCCATAAACCAGGAGAGTCCACCTAGGACCCATAAAACCAGGAGAGTCCACCTAGGACCCATAAAACCAGGAGAGTCCACCTAGGACCCATAAAACCAGGAGAGTCCACCTGGAACCCATAAAACCAGGAGAGTCCACCTAGGACCCATAAAACCAGGAGAGTCCACCTGGAACCCATAAAACCAGGAGAGTCCACCTAGGACCCATAAAACCAGGAGAGTCCACCTGGAACCCATAAAACCAGGAGAGTCCACCTAGGACCCATAAAACCAGGAGAGTCCACCTAGGACCCATAAAACCAGGAGAGTCCACCTAGGACCCATAAAACCAGGAGAGTCCACCTAGGACCCATAAAACCAGGAGAGTCCACCTGGAACCCATAAAACCAGGAGAGTCCACCTAGGACCCATAAACCAGGAGAGTCCACCTGGAACCCATAAAACCAGGAGAGTCCACCTAGGACCCATAAAACCAGGAGAGTCCACCTGGAACCCATAAAACCAGGAGAGTCCACCTAGGACCCATAAAACCAGGAGAGTCCACCTAGGACCCATAAAACCAGGAGAGTCCACCTAGGACCCATAAAACCAGGAGAGTCCACCTGGAACCCATAAAACCAGGAGAGTCCACCTAGGACCCATAAAACCAGGAGAGTCCACCTGGAACCCATAAAACCAGGAGAGTCCACCTAGGACCCATAAAACCAGGAGAGTCCACCTAGGACCCATAAAACCAGGAGAGTCCACCTGGAACCCATAAAACCAGGAGAGTCCACCTAGGACCCATAAACCAGGAGAGTCCACCTGGAACCCATAAAACCAGGAGAGTCCACCTAGGACCCATAAAACCAGGAGAGTCCACCTGGAACCCATAAAACCAGGAGAGTCCACCTAGGACCCATAAAACCAGGAGAGTCCACCTGGAACCCATAAAACCAGGAGAGTCCACCTAGGACCCATAAAACCAGGAGAGTCCACCTAGGACCCATAAAACCAGGAGAGTCCACCTGGAACCCATAAAACCAGGAGAGTCCACCTAGGACCCATAAAACCAGGAGAGTCCACCTGGAACCCATAAAACCAGGAGAGTCCACCTAGGACCCATAAAACCAGGAGAGTCCACCTGGAACCCATAAAACCAGGAGAGTCCACCTAGGACCCATAAAACCAGGAGAGTCCACCTAGGACCCATAAAACCAGGAGAGTCTTTTATATTATTATTTTATTTTGTTTCTTTGCATGTTCCAAATGAATAGATAGATAGATAGATAGATAGATAGATAGATAGATAGATAGATAGATAGATAGATAGATAGATAGATAGATAGATAGATAGATGATCACATCAGTGTTTCAGAAAAGTCAGCCAACGTTTACCCTGAAACATTCATTTCATACATTCATCAGACTTCATGATTCTTTGGTGTCAGCTGACTGAATTATTGAACAGAGGTTTGAGGCACATTTTGGTTTGATAAATAATTCAGACAGGCTGACACTCATCAGGTGGTTGTTGTTTTTTTTCCATCTGTCAGAGCAGTAAATCCTTGCGTCTTCTGTTCTTAGTTGGGTTGGACCATGGACTCGTCTGTCAGAACAACACTTCATTAGTACGATGCTCTGGTAAATGTCTGGGTTTACGACCTGCAGCAGCTGAATGGGTGAGTGCAACCACCAGAAGGAAACGGAATGTGGATTAAAGACGAGGATTCCTAAAGTCACATCCAGGGCCGTACAATAGTCTGGACTGTATGGACGGGCCCCACCCACATCCACCCACTACTGTGTACTCACTGTCAGTCCAACTGCCGTCCACAGTGTTTAGGCACTGATTCTGCCACACAAAGGGTTAACAGTCGGCCTCTGCTACAAGTCCCGCCTCTAACGTAAATGTCACTCTCCGATTGGCTCTTTGGTTTTGCTATCGTACATGCGATTGGCCGTCCCCGCTGTCACTCCATCTATTTGTAAAAGGACCCTGTTAGTTGGAGCGCTAGTGTCAGTTTTCAGTCTGTTTGTATTTGTTCTGTCTGGGTCACATCAGACAGATTTTAACCCTCTGGTATCCAGGTGTGCTTTTTACGCACACTTTGCACTTCGTGTTAAAAAACTTCATATTATTTTTCACAATTGAAATAAGGTTAGAATTCAAAAGTTGTTCATTTTTGCATGATCTTTAAAATTCTGTCCACCAACTAAAATGTGCACAGTGTATACAAAAGAAAATGAGCAGACTAGCATCTGTCTGCCCAGTGTGCATAAAACGCACTGTTTCTAACATTAGAACCACTGTTTTGGATCCAAAGCCTTTAAGGCAGAAATCCTGCTTTTACTGAGATCTGGGCTTCATTTGAGAGGGGAGGGGCTAAAGTAATTCATTAACGTTGTTAATGTTGGAGTTAATCATTGACATATGCCAGGATGAAAAACTCTAATAATATGTAATCCACTTTTTATGTAGTATTTTGAAAAAAGATCATATTTTGTGTTTTTTGCATTAAAAAACATAGTGACATCATGATGAAAAGAGATCTTTTAAAGGGTTTTTAAAAAATGTAAAATGAATGATTATTTGATCTGTATGATTAGGGCTGACCTGGATTTACAAAAATAAAATCAAATTAGAGCAGAAAAATAAATCAATAAATAATATTTAATAGTTGGATTTGTAGGTGTGCATTTTATGCACACTTGCTGACAGATGCTAGTGTTTTTGAACATTTGACCTAGTGCCAAAAATAATAATGCAAATTAACCGATGTTGGAGTTAATCACTGACATATGCCAGGATGAAAAAATCTAATAATATGTGATCCATTTTTTATGTAGTATATTGAAAAAAATTTTTTTTGTGTGTTTTTTGCATCAAAAAAATGGTTTGTTTCCATTACAAACACTGCATTTAAAGGGTTAAAAAATGTGACAGTTATTGAGTATTTGGTATTTTTATTTATGGCTCAAGTTGACGAAATAGAAAAAAGTGTAAAAGAATTAAAAACTGTATGAAATTTTTTTTTTTACATTATTCCACAAATGTGTGAAAATGGCTCACCTGGTGTTTAGTAAGGGCCTTGTGGACGGGATACCAGAGGGATAACATCAGTGGAGTCATTTACATGTGCATTTGGACGTGTGTGTGTGTGTGTGTGTGTGTGTGCTCAGTAATTAGGATGTAAAGGATGTCAAAGAAAAGAAAAGTGGACAGAAGACTCTTCTGTAGGAGTCCCAGTGTCAGTTAGTTCAAGAGTGTAGAACTGTAGAGGTTCAATAACACAGATACTGAAGAAAAGACAACATTTAATACCAGACAGAAACACTTTCAAAAGTTACTTTACTGATTATTTTAATGCATTTCTATGGAAGAGCAACTGTTTAAAAAACACACATAAAGACACTTTGTGGGGAAAAAACAACTAGATGTGATTTTATCCATATTTTTGGAAAATAAATGACATGTAATAATTAAAACTAAAAGCCTTTTTAGTTCAGACAGTAACTGAACCATCAAACTGTAGCAACAGTCTACAGAACCTGAACATATGACATGAAACAACATATTTATGTCAGGAGACAGAGAGGAGAGAGGAGGAGGAGGAGAGGAGGGGGAGAAGAAGGAGGAGGAGGAGAAGGAGGAGGTGAAGAAGGAGGAGGAGGAGGAGAAGAAGGAGAAGAGGAGGAGGAGGAGGTGAAGAAGGAGGAGGAGAAGAAGAAGGAGGAAGAGGAGAAGGAGGAGGTGAAGAAGGAGGAGGAGAAGAAGAAGGAGGAAGAGGAGAAGGAGGAGGTGAAGAAGGAGGAGGAGAAGAAGAAGGAGGAAGAGGAGAAGGAGGAGGTGAAGAAGGAGGTAGAGGAGTAGAGGTTGTAAATTCCCAGTTGGTTCAATATTAATTCATATGTTCGTCATCAGAATAACTTTGCAGAATGCATTAAACTCTTGCATTGTCCTTAAATAGTTTATTTAGTTTATAATAGTTTATTTGAACACTTCCAGTCTGGCTTTCGTGCTCATCATAGCACTGAAACCGCATTAGTCAAAGTAACCAATGACTTGTTATTAGCTGCTGACGATGGTTTGGTCTCGATCCTGGTCTTATTGGACCTGAGTGCAGCTTTTGACACTATGGACCACAGTATCTTACTGCAGAGATTAGAATGGGACAGAGGCATCAGAGGAGCAGCCCTCTGCTGGTTTAAATCCTATTTATCTAATAGGTACCAGTTTGTTAATGTAAACCAACAATCATCAACATATTCCAGAGTTAGTTGCGGCGTGCCACAAGGGTCGGTCCTCGGGCCCATTTTGTTCACACTACACATGCTGCCTTTAGGTAACATTATTAGAAAACATGGCATTAAGTTTCACTGTTACGCAGATGATACACAACTGTATTTATCGGTTAAACCTGATCAGACCAGACAAGTAGATAAACTAAGTTCCTGTGTCCGTGACATTAAAACCTGGATGAGCGCTAATTATCTTTTACTTAACCCTGAAAAAACAGAGGTCATTCTAATAGGCCCTAAAAATGCAAGAGACTCCCTATCTGACCAGATAGTCACTCTGGACAATGTGAGTGTAGCCTCTAGCACCACAGTTAGAAACCTAGGAGTTCTATTTGACCCAGATCTATCATTTAAACCACATATGAACCAAGCCTGCAGAACCGCCTTCTTCCACCTGCGCAACATAGCCAAAATTAGAAATATTCTTTCTAAAAATGATGCAGAAAAATTAGTTCATGCATTTGTTACATCTAGATTAGATCACTGCAACTCCCTTCTCGTAGCATGTCCTAAAAGCTCTCTAAAAAGTTATCAACTGGTTCAGAACGCGGCAGCGAGACTACTAACAGGAACAAATAGAAGAGACCACATCACCGCTGTGCTCCAAGCCCTTCACTGGCTTCCAATTGAGTTTAGAATTAGATTCAAAATCCTCCTCCTCACATACAAGACCATTAATGGTATGGGCCCCTCTTATCTCAGAGACGCTCTGGTGCCGGACCATCCCAACAGAACCCTTCGTTCTCAGAATGCAGGTCTACTGGTAGTTCCCAGGGTCTGTAAAAGTACAGTAGGAGCTAGAGCCTTTAGTTACCAAGCTCCTGTTTTATGGAATCAGCTTCCAGTTAACATTAAAGAGGCCGACACAGTCTCTACATTTAAGGTCAGGCTAAAAACATTCCTATTTGAAAAAGCTTATGGTCAGGCTAGTTCAAACCAGACTAAACCCACAGTTCAGTCTAAGCTGCCCTAGGAGCAAGAATGCTGGGGGAAGTACAGGCACTGAGTCCTATCTCCTGTTTCTGGTTCTACGTACCATTCTGGTCTGCACTTATATTTTTAATATTTAGCCAACTTAGTTTGTGCAGTGCTATTCACCCGATGTCCCCTTTCCCCACTCCCCTCCGGGGGAGTGGCTACTTGTTCAGTTGTAACCACTTGGGAGCCAATGATGACAGGATCTGCGCTGACCCATCTGTGTCCTGCCCTGTCCTGTGTCCTGACCCCCTCCCCCACCTGTCTGGATGGACGTCCTCGGCCTCACCACTGTGGATGGGCCTCCTCGCCCCTGCCTGTCTCATCCAGCGGGATGGACCCCCCATGTGTCCACCCTACTGCATCCTTGTAGACTAGAACTACATCTGCAAATGGACGTCCATCAGTCCTGGTGCATCTATAGCCTGTCCGTCCATGGGAGTGGATCTCTCCTTCACTGTGGTTCTCCCCGAGGTTTCTCCCTTTTCCCACTGGGTTTTGAGTTTTTCCTTGCCGAGAAGGAGGGTCTAAGGACGGGGGATGCCCTGGACATGACTCATTTTCTTGCTGTTCATTCGACTGTTGTTTACTCTAACTGACTCTGTAAAGCCCTTTGAGATAACCTTGTTGTGATATTGGGCTATACAAATAAAGTTGAAAATTGAAATTGAATTGAAATATTCACATATTCATTATTGTCCTTAAATATTCACATATTCATTATTGTCCTTAAATATTCACATATTCATTATTGACCTTAAATATTCACATATTCATTATTGACCTTAAATATTCACATATTCATTATTGTCCTTAAATATTCACATATTCATTATTGACCTTAAATATTCACATATTCATTATTGTCCTTAAATATTCACATATTCATTATTGTCCTTAAATATTCACATATTCATTATTGACCTTAAATATTCACATATTCATTATTGTCCTTAAATATTCACATATTCATTATTGACCTTAAATATTCACATATTCATTATTGACCTTAAATATTCACATATTCATTATTGTCCTTAAATATTCACATATTCATTATTGTCCTTAAATATTCACATATTCATTATTGACCTTAAATATTCACATATTCATTATTGTCCTTAAATATTCACATATTCATTATTGACCTTAAATATTCACATATTCATTATTGTCCTTAAATATTCACATATTCATTATTGACCTTAAATATTCACATATTCATTATTGTCCTTAAATATTCACATATTCATTATTGACCTTAAATATTCACATATTCATTATTGTCCTTAAATATTCACATATTCATTATTGTCCTTAAATATTCACATATTCATTATTGTCCTTAAATATTCACATATTCATTATTGTCCTTAAATATTCACATATTCATTATTGTCCTTAAATATTCACATATTCATTATTGACCTTAAATATTCACATATTCATTATTGACCTTAAATATTCACATATTCATTATTGACCTTAAATATTCACATATTCATTATAAACTCATCAATTACTGAATTGTTTTTCTGACTCTGTTCGTTCGTTTGATCAGCTCTGCATGAAGTGAAATAATGATCGCAAATGCAAAAAAACATCAGCTTCCCAGAGTGTTTCCTTGGAGCCCACACCGGTGTGTCCACTCCAGCGTCAGACTCCACCCCGCTGCCTTTGGGTTCCAGCAGGTACAAGCGTCAGGTTTCAGCCGGAGGTGGAGTCGAGTCCAGGTCTGTTCAGTAAAATACATCTGGTCTGGTCCATTTATGTGGTCACCTCCAGGATCCACAGTCCAGGTTCAGCTCCATCTGGGACACTTGTGCTCCACATGTTCCTCTGTTTCAAACCCAAACACATGAAGGACCGTTTGTCGTACGCAGCTCGTCCTCTAGTTGTAGATGGACCGTGTGTTGAAGCCCCCTCAGACGGTCTTTCCTACAGGTTTGTGACCCTCGAGCTCTCAGACGTCAAATCACAAAACGACAGCTGTCGGGATGTGACAGACGTCGCCTCGTAGCCTCGGGTGGAAACGCATGTCGACGCTGACGTCACATGACTGTTAGGACCATTTCCATCCAGACCACGTCAGTGGAGGCAGGAGAGCATCCACTGAAACACACTGACGTTCTACAGGAGGGAAAACACCACCCACATTCAAACTGAGGTTCTACTTCTGGAACCAACTAAGGATTTTAGTCCAAGTCCCTGTGGTCTGTCTCAGGTTGAAGGAATCTGCAGCTCTGATGAAGCTGAATTTAGGACTTTTAAAGACACTTTTCTGGTCGTCTGGTCAAATTTCAGACCATACATTCACATAAATAAGAGTAGAACAGGTCTCAGGTATTATACACCAACGTACACAAAAAACCCAGAACACTCCACTAAAATACACTAAAAATAAACTAGAAATGCTACAACAGTACACTACAAGGCACAAAACAGGCTAAACCAGGGAATCTGCAGCTGTGGTGAAGGTGCATTCAGACCTACTTGGTTTGGTCCGTTTAAAACAGACCAGAGTTCATTTCCCAGAAAGTCCGGACTCTTTTTAGGCGTGAATACAAACATGCCAACTCTGATTCGGACCAAACACGTGGACCGACACCACCTAGAGGAGGTGGTTTCCAGACGGACTCTGGGCCGGTTCACTTCTGGTGTGAATATAACCGACCTCCAACCAAAACAAACCACAGAACTATGCACCTTTTTGTGCTTGACCAGCCACCGTAGCCATGAGGCATTGTGGGTAATCAACAACACTGGAAGTAGCCAAGCCGCATGGGTATCCGGAGCTAACAGCAGCAGCCGTGAGCCGTGGGCAGACGAGGACCAACGAGGAGCCTGAATGACCCAGTGACAGACGAGCTGTTCTGGACCGCTGACAGTGGTTTTGTAAAGTAGTCTGTAACACACACATACTCCCAAAAAGATAACAGCACGTTTGACCTCCATGTTTGTTTTCATCAACACCCGCTGTCTCTGATTCACCACGCCCCCGACTTTTCTGTCCAATGCCAGCGCGGTTCGTCACATGCGTGCTTCTGTTCACAAGTTTTGGTCCACTAGCAAAAAGTGCAACGAGAATGTGATCCAAACAAAAAATACAGTCTGCATTTGATCCGAACCAGATGAGTGGACCAAAGGACTGTCCAGATGGGGATACACCCCAAGACATTTTTCTGGTCAGCTTTGGTCAAATTTCGGAAAGCATATTCACAAAAAATAACAATACAACAGGCCTCAAAGATATTATACTCCAACGCCCACAAAAAACACAGAAACACTACACTAAAATACACTAAAATTCACTCAATCAGGGAATCTGCAGCTTTGAAGAAACTGAATTTGGAACTTTTCAAGTCATTTTTCTGGTCGTCTTTGGTCAAATTTCAGACTATACATTCACATAAATAAGAGTACAACAGGCTTCATAGGTATTATACACCAACATGACAAAAAATACAAAAAGACTGTACTAAAATACACAAAAACAAAATATACAAAGAAAAATATACAAAAATGTACAAAAATATGGTGGAATACATTAAAATATGCTAAATCGGGGAGTGTGCAAATTTGATGAAGCTGAATTTATGATTTTTAAAACATTTTTCTGTCTTTGGTTAAATTTCAGTTGAACAGGACTCAGTTATTGTGTTGAACCAGTTCGAACCATGTTTACGTCCACTAACGTTAGATTTCCATTCGTCCAAGGCTAATGTTGGAGGCTCCACTCATTCTCATCTCCATTAGAATAAAATGATCTGCACTAATTACACATTTGACTAATTCTGTACAAAGAAAATATAATAACATCATTTATTGTGTCTGGGGTGTTTTTAAGACCTTTGAGTGTCTTATTTAAGGGTGAATTATTAATTTTAAGGATAATTAAGGTCTTAATTTAGGATAATCATATTTAAGATGTTTTATGGATCCAAAGACACCCTGATGTGTCGTCTAATATTAGATTTTTTTAGTTTTATCCATGAAAAAATGTATTAAAATAAAAGCTCCACGTGTTGCTGACTCTGCTATCACATAATAAATGTGACTTTTCCAACACAGTGAGTTGTTGTTGTGTCTCCAGTAATTCCATTTAAGGATCCTGTCATCGACCAACAGCTTCTTTCTCCTAAACAACAATAAAAACGTGTCTCGGTGGCGGTGGATTTAAACAGCGGCCGGTGTTTGTGACAGGCTTATTAGCTGAAGGTTTTCCAGCTCTGAGAGGAAATGACTCGTCATGTGAAAGAAATGAGAGGCTAAAAGCGGCGTGGACAGGTGGAAGGACTTGTTGTGTGGGTGATTTATGCGCGGCGTTGGCATGTGGGCGTCCTGTCAGCCCTTCATCCTGACACCTCAGCAACACAAACAGCCCATCAGTCAGTCAGACGGCGGCGTTTAGCGCCACATGACACCGGCATCCGTCTCCATTAGTCAGGCTGAGGCTGCCGACGTTTCAATATGGAGGCTGCGGACGCCACAACAGAAATATTAACAAACTTAATGCATCTGAGAAACAGTACTTTGAGATGAAAGGCAGGGGAGCAGATCCTGGAAAAAAGGTTCGAGTAAGTTACATTTTGAAAATACACAATTCAAAAGTCAGACTTCCCCCCAAAGCCACGCCTCCAGAGTACCGGATTGTACTCACAGAGGGGGGAGGGGGGAGGAGGGAGGGGGGAAGGACAAATGGTAGTTGAATTCGATAGACATATCACCGTTCAATCATTTCGATGGGCCGGTTAAAATGATTGGATAGTGTGTTTTCAGTCCTGTCCGTTCCACAGGTGACTAAAATTTTTTTATTTTTGTGTTAGAACATTGAATTAATTGGTTGCAGTCGGGGTGTGAAGGAGATTTAAAGCAATATAGTAAAAAAAAAAATGCTCCAGGAAAACTTCTCCTCCCCTACCTTTAAAGTTCTTGGTTTTTTAAGATTATTTAAATTAAAGCGGAACTTTTGAGAACAAATTACAGTAGAACCTTCGCAGTACGAGTCCACCGCTGTACGAGGAATTAGCTCTATGAGCCGCAACTCGTGAGTATTTTTGTCTTGAAATACGAGTGGAAATTCGCAGTTTGAGCGAGCTTCATACTAGCTGCTGCTACGCAACACTGAGCTCACACATGCTCCCCCAAACAGGAGTCGCCGAGGCTCACCCAAAGAAACTGAGAGGCCAGAAAGTGTTCTACTTTATGTTTTAATGGAAGGAGATTCTTCCTCCAAACTAAAATTGTACTCCTCCACCATCTTAACCACACTCAGATCGCCTCACCTTTAAGATAAATAAGTAAATAAAACCAAATTACTCCTTCTGCATTCCCTTTTATTGTAATTTTATAATTTTTATTTTCATCTAACTGTACTTTTAACTTTTTTTTGGGTGGTTTTTGGGTTGTTTCTGGTGGTCTTCAGGTGGTTTTAGGGTTGTTTTAGGATGGTCTTTGGGTGGGTTTAAGGTTGTTTTTAGATGGTCTTTGGGTGGGTTTAAGGTTGTTTTAGGATGGTCTTTGGGTGGGTTTAAGGTTGTTTTAGGATGGTCTTTGGGTGGGTTTAAGGTTGTTTTTAGATGGTCTTTGGGTGGGTTTAAGGTTGTTTTTAGATGGTCTTTGGGTGGGTTTAAGGTTGTTTTTAGATGGTCTTTGGGTGGGTTTAGGGTTGTTTTTAGATGGTCTTTGGGTGGGTTTAGGGTTGTTTTAGGATGGTCTTTGGGTGGGTTTAAGGTTGTTTTTAGATGGTCTTTGGGTGGGTTTAAGGTTGTTTTTAGATGGTCTTTGGGTGGGTTTAAGGTTGTTTTAGGATGGTCTTTGGGTGGGTTTAGGGTTGTTTTAGGATGGTCTTTGGGTGGGTTTAAGGTTGTTTTTAGATGGTCTTTGGGTGGGTTTAAGGTTGTTTTTAGATGGTCTTTGGGTGGGTTTAAGGTTGTTTTAGATGGTCTTTGGGTGGGTTTAAGGTTGTTTTTAGATGGTCTTTGGGTGGGTTTAAGGTTGTTTTTAGATGGTCTTTGGGTGGGTTTAAGGTTGTTTTTAGATGGTCTTTGGGTGGGTTTAAGGTTGTTTTTAGATGGTCTTTGGGTGGGTTTAGGGTTGTTTTTAGATGGTCTTTGGGTGGGTTTAGGGTTGTTTTTAGATGGTCTTTGGGTGGGTTTAGGGTTGTTTTTAGATGGTCTTTGGGTGGGTTTAGGGTTGTTTTTAGATGGTCTTTGGGTGGGTTTAGGGTTGTTTTTAGATGGTCTTTGGGTGGGTTTAAGGTTGTTTTTAGATGGTCTTTGGGTGGGTTTAGGGTTGTTTTTAGATGGTCTTTGGGTGGGTTTAAGGTTGTTTTTAGATGGTCTTTGGGTGGGTTTAAGGTTGTTTTTAGATGGTCTTTGGGTGGGTTTAAGGTTGTTTTTAGATGGTCTTTGGGTGGGTTTAAGGGTTGTTTTTAGATGGTCTTTGGGTGGGTTTAAGGTTGTTTTTAGATGGTCTTTGGGTGGGTTTAAGGTTGTTTTTAGATGGTCTTTGGGTGGGTTTAAGGTTGTTTTTAGATGGTCTTTGGGTGGGTTTAAGGTTGTTTTTAGATGGTCTTTGGGTGGGTTTAAGGTTGTTTTTAGATGGTCTTGGGTGGGTTTAAGGTTGTTTTTAGATGGTCTTTGGGTGGGTTTAAGGTTGTTTTTAGATGGTCTTTGGGTGGGTTTAAGGTTGTTTTTAGATGGTCTTTGGGTGGGTTTAAGGTTGTTTTTAGATGGTCTTTGGGTGGGTTTAAGGTTGTTTTAGGATGGTCTTTGGGTGGGTTTAAGGTTGTTTTTAGATGGTCTTTGGGTGGGTTTAAGGTTGTTTTTAGATGGTCTTTGGGTGGGTTTAAGGTTGTTTTTAGGATGGTCTTTGGGTGGGTTTAAGGTTGTTTTAGATGGTCTTTGGGTGGGTTTAAGGTTGTTTTTAGATGGTCTTTGGGTGGGTTTAGGGTTGTTTTAGGATGGTCTTTGGGTGGGTTTAAGGTTGTTTTTAGATGGTCTTTGGGTGGGTTTAAGGTTGTTTTTAGATGGTCTTTGGGTGGGTTTAGGGTTGTTTTAGATGGTCTTTGGGTGGGTTTAGGGTTGTTTTTAGATGGTCTTTGGGTGGGTTTAAGGTTGTTTTTAGATGGTCTTTGGGTGGGTTTAAGGTTGTTTTTAGATGGTCTTTGGGTGGGTTTAGGGTTGTTTTAGGATGGTCTTTGGGTGGGTTTAGGGTTGTTTTAGGATGGTCTTTGGGTGGGTTTAAGGTTGTTTTTAGATGGTCTTTGGGTGGGTTTAGGGTTGTTTTAGATGGTCTTTGGGTGGGTTTAGGTTGTTTTTAGATGGTCTTTGGGTGGGTTTAAGGTTGTTTTTAGATGGTCTTTGGGTGGGTTTAAGGTTGTTTTTAGATGGTCTTTGGGTGGGTTTAAGGTTGTTTTTAGATGGTCTTTGGGTGGGTTTAGGGTTGTTTTTAGATGGTCTTTGGGTGGGTTTAAGGTTGTTTTTAGATGGTCTTTGGGTGGGTTTAAGGTTGTTTTAGGATGGTCTTTGGGTGGTTTTAGGGTTGTTTTAGATGGTCTTTGGGTGGGTTTAAGGTTGTTTTTAGATGGTCTTTGGGTGGGTTTAGGGTTGTTTTAGGATGGTCTTTGGGTGGGTTTAAGGTTGTTTTTAGATGGTCTTTGGGTGGGTTTAGGGTTGTTTTAGGATGGTCTTTGGGTGGGTTTAGGGTTGTTTTTAGATGGTCTTTGGGTGGGTTTAAGGTTGTTTTTAGATGGTCTTTGGGTGGGTTTAAGGTTGTTTTTAGATGGTCTTTGGGTGGGTTTAGGGTTGTTTTTAGATGGTCTTTGGGTGGGTTTAAGGTTGTTTTTAGATGGTCTTTGGGTGGGTTTAAGGTTGTTTTTAGATGGTCTTTGGGTGGGTTTAAGGTTGTTTTAGATGGTCTTTGGGTGGGTTTAGGGTTGTTTTAGATGGTCTTTGGGTGGGTTTAGGGTGTTTTAGATGGTCTTTGGGTGGGTTTAAGGTTGTTTTTAGATGGTCTTTGGGTGGGTTTAGGGTTGTTTTAGGATGGTCTTTGGGTGGGTTTAGGGTTGTTTTTAGATGGTCTTTGGGTGGGTTTAAGGTTGTTTTTAGATGGTCTTTGGGTGGGTTTAAGGTTGTTTTTAGATGGTCTTTGGGTGGTTTAGGGTTGTTTTAGGATGGTCTTTGGGTGGGTTTAAGGTTGTTTTTAGATGGTCTTTGGGTGGGTTTAAGGTTGTTTTTAGATGGTCTTTGGGTGGGTTTAGGGTTGTTTTAGGATGGTCTTTGGGTGGGTTTAAGGTTGTTTTTAGATGGTCTTTGGGTGGGTTTAAGGTTGTTTTTAGATGGTCTTTGGGTGGGTTTAGGGTTGTTTTTAGATGGTCTTTGGGTGGGTTTAAGGTTGTTTTAGGATGGTCTTTGGGTGGGTTTAAGGTTGTTTTTAGATGGTCTTTGGGTGGGTTTAAGGTTGTTTTTAGATGGTCTTTGGGTGGGTTTAAGGTTGTTTTTAGGATGGTCTTTGGGTGGGTTTAAGGTTGTTTAGGATGGTCTTTGGGTGGTTTAAGGTTGTTTTTAGATGGTCTTTGGGTGGGTTTAGGGTTGTTTTTAGGATGGTCTTTGGGTGGGTTTAGGGTTGTTTAGGATGGTCTTTGGGTGGGTTTAAGGTTTGTTTTTAGATGGTCTTTGGGTGGGTTTAAGGTTGTTTTTAGATGGTCTTTGGGTGGGTTTAAGGTTGTTTTTAGATGGTCTTGGGTGGGTTTAAGGTTGTTTTAGGATGGTCTTTGGGTGGTTTTAAGGTTGTTTTTAGGATGGTCTTTTGGGTGGGTTTTAAAGGTTGTTTTAGATGGTCTTTGGGTGGGTTTAGGGTTGTTTTAGGATGGTCTTTGGGTGGGTTTAGGTTGTTTTTAGATGGTCTTTGGGTGGGTTTAGGGTTGTTTTAGGATGGTCTTTGGGTGGGTTTAAGGTTGTTTTAGAGGGTCTTTGGGTGGTTTAGGGTTGTTTTAGGATGGTCTTTGGGTGGGTTTAAGGTTGTTTTAGATGGTCTTTGGGTGGGTTTAAGGTTGTTTTAGGATGGTCTTTGGGTGGGTTTAAGGTTGTTTTTAGATGGTCTTTGGGTGGGTTTAGGGTTGTTTTAGGATGGTCTTTGGGTGGGTTTAAGGTTGTTTTTAGATGGTCTTTGGGTGGGTTTAAGGTTGTTTTTAGATGGTCTTTGGGTGGGTTTAGGGTTGTTTTAGGATGGTCTTTGGGTGGGTTTAAGGTTGTTTTTAGATGGTCTTTGGGGGGTTTAAGGTTGTTTTTGGATGGTCTTTGGGTGGGTTTTAGGTTGTTTTTAGATGGTCTTTGGGTGGGTTTAAGGTTGTTTTAGGATGGTCTTTGGGTGGGTTTAAGGTTGTTTTTAGATGGTCTTTGGGTGGTTTTAGGGTTGTTTTAGATGGTCTTTGGGTGGGTTTAGGGTTGTTTTAGGATGGTCTTTGGGTGGGTTTAAGGTTGTTTTTAGATGGTCTTTGGGTGGGTTTAAGGTTGTTTTAGGATGGTCTTTGGGTGGGTTTAAGGTTGTTTTTAGATGGTCTTTGGGTGGTTTTAGGGTTGTTTTAGATGGTCTTTGGGTGGGTTTAAGGTTGTTTTTAGATGGTCTTTGGGTGGTTTTAGGGTTGTTTTAGGATGGTCTTTGGGTGGGTTTAAGGTTGTTTTTAGATGGTCTTTGGGTGGTTTTAGGGTTGTCTTAGGATGGTTTTTGGGTGGTTTTTGCATTGTTTCTGGGTGGTTTTTGGGTTGTTTCTTTGTGCACCTGTGACACGTCTTACTGATAAGATCTTTAAGAACTCACATTCAGTCACAGCTCACACCACTGAGTGATCATCGGCCTCTTATCTGGGGCTTCTGCTGCCAACCTTCAACAAAGTTGGCAAGTGCAAAATCAGGCCTAAAATCAGTGGCTGTAATTACTGATTAATGTCAGAACGGATCAAAAGGCTGAAGATTAAAATTGTGACATGCAGCTGTGACCATCAGAGCCTTTAATCATCTCTGTTTTATGTTTTTGTGCTAATATTCTGTCATTTATTCTGCTGTTTTTTCTTCAATGCAGGTGAAAAAACAGCTGTTTCTCTCGCAAATGAAAACAGGAGATAAAAATATGACCAATGTCCCTTTGACTTTGGAAAAACAGCACTTTCCTCCCATGCACCATGGTCGTGGAATAATCTTCAAAAAACTGTAAAACTACATACATTCATTTCTGTTAATGATTTTAAAAGTATCATGGAGAATGCAGTGAAAGAGTAACGTCACTGTTTTTCTTGATGCTATTATGGTTGAATAGTTAGCGTGTTTTATTGTTGATTGTGCATCATGTATGTGTTTTATGTTGTTTGGACTTCGTATGGCTGATACCTTGGACAGGTCTCCCTTGCAAAAGAGATTCCAAATCTCAATGGGACTTTCTGGTTAAATAAAGGTAAAATACAATTTTTCAATGAGAAATTCATCCGGAATCGTGGGGCTTGAATCCAAATATGAAGGTGGGACTAAGAAACGGCAAGTAAGCCAATCACAGATAAGAAAGACATGTAGCTTTTGTCAGAGAAACTTAAGAATACAGGCTGTAATCTGTAATTCAGTCCTTATTTCTGAATCAAGTAAACAACCGACAACAGTTGTACAGAGATTTGCGGACTTGGAACTGACTTTGACTCGCGAAAAAAAGAAGTCGGTGCGTTTGATGCATTGTGAAACACCCGCCCCCCCAGACTTGTAATTGGTTCAATATAGAATAGATGGTGCATATTTCACATGGACTGGGACAATTCCAGACTGTTTTCTCAGTATTGAATACACTGATTAAACCAGATGGATGGAACAGCTACTGTATTTCAGTGTCATGTTCTATCTAGAATCAGTACCAAGCTGAATGTGTGAGGTTGTTCAGGTTCTGTCTCTGTGTTCCAGTCCTGTGGTTCTGGACGCACATCAATCTAACAATAGAAGTGGGCGGGACTTTCACTGGAGGAGAACTCAACTCATCCAATCAAAGTCCATATATGACTTCTATCAGTGATCAATAGGAACTGTATTGATATCTGGAACCATTTATATGTTATAAACCATCAAAATATAAACCATTAGAAGTAAAGACACGTTTGTAATAATTAAACAATTTGTCAAAAATCAAAAATTTGAAAACTGTGAACACACTTTGTAGACGTTGTCTCAAGGAAGTTACATATACAATGTGAAATGAATCTGACCAGTAGTTGCATCAGAGAAGATGTTTGAAGAAATTGTTGATGAAGACGATAAAGACAGACAATGACAAAGACAACGATGAAGATGATGAAGATGATGACAAAGATGATGAAGACAATGAAGGCAAACACGACAATGACAAGGATGATGATGACAAAGACAATGAAGATGACAAAAATGATGAAGATGATGACGGAGATGACAAAGACGACGATGACAAAGACGATGAAGATGATGACAAAGACGATGACGAAGACAACAACAGCAAAGATGACAACAACGATGAAGCCAACGATAACTAAGACGAAGACAACGATGGAAACTAAGATAACAAAGACGACAAAGATGATGATGACAACGACAACAACAAAGATTAGGACAATGATGAAGTAAATTAAGATGATTAAGAAGACAATGAAGAAGACAACAAAGACAATGATGACAAAGATGATGAAGATGACTACAATAACGATGAAGCCACCAACGACTAAAACGAAGACAACGATGGCAACTAAGATGACGAAGATGATGAAGACATCAAAGATGACAACAACAACAAAGATGACGACAACGATGACGTCGATTAAGATGACGATTAAGAAGATGATGAAGATGGTACAGACAACGATAACAAAGATGATGAAGATGACGACAACAACAATGAAGACAACGACGACTAAGATGAAGACAACGGTGGAGACTAAGATGATGAAGAGGATGAAGACAACATAGATGACAACAACAACAACAATGATTACGACAACAATGAAGTCGATTAAGAAGAAGATGAAGAAAAGAAAGAAGACGATTAATTCAACGATGACAAAGATGATGAAGATGACGGCGGACACAGCCCCTTCACAGCTGTTCATGGGGCGGAGTAGCGGTGGTCGTCGGTTTCGTGTGGACTTTAAATCCTCTCTGACAGATCGGATAAACCGGGCCCGGCGTCGGAGGCTTTGGTCTTAATGAGGCCGGTGGAATAGACTCTACACCTGCTCGCTTCAAAGCTGCAAATCAATCCGACCACAGACAGCTCATTTCTGCAGCCGAGGAGGAGGAGGAGGAGGAGGAGGAGGAGGAGGAGGAGGAGGAGGAGGAGGAGGAGGAGGGTTTAATCTCGGTCGTCCTCGCTCCTCTGGGCTCTCGACGTGAGGGCCCGTCTCCTTCTGCTGCCTTTCATCAGCTACAAATTCAGCGTCGTCTTTGAGCGGTGGCTTTGTGACGCCGAGACAACGCTTCCCCTCAGATCAGACGGCAGGTTTTAATTTGGACTTTGAAGTGTCCGGAAGCTGCCGTCGCCTCCCTGTGAGTCAGACATGACTCAACATAAGAGCTTTTAGTGGATATTAGATCGACTGCACATGCCTCCGTCTCCTGGCACCTTCAACAGTGTCTTCCACATCTCATTGCAATTTCATGTTCACTTTTCACCTGCACAGAATTCCTCTATAATAACATTTAATATGGATGAAAAAGTGAAGCCAAGTTCACTGACTTAACCCATAAACACACAGCACTACCTTTTATGGCCTAATAAATGCTTCTCTCTATTTAACCTTTCTTAAGTGATTTACCACCGTTTATTATAATATTATCCACTGTGCAACTCGAAGCAAAAAGATGACACTGCAATCACCAAAGACGATTTTAACTGGAATAAATTAACACTAAAACATTAAATATATTAACGGTTGCACTTTCTCTACCACAGATCATTATTTTGGTGTTAACACTTCAAGAGCTAAAACTATTTAGTGGTGATGTCCAAATAAATTTTTCTCTACATTTAACCTTTTCCCAAGTGGTTTATCATCATTTACTCTAATATTATCCTCTGTATTTTCTGTTTTTCAGTATAAATCATGTATTTTCCTATATTAGATTCACTGATTATGTATATGTTCATAAAAGCTCAGAGTAAATTCATTGGTTATTATATCAAAACAGAACAAACTGAAGAAAATGTGAGTTTTGAGGCCAAATATATCATTAATGAAGATAAACCCAGCGTGTCCATCCACTGTTATTGATAATAATAATAATGGATTAGATTTCTATGGTGTTTTCTGTGAACACATACTCAAAGTGCGTACAGTGGATCCATTATTCATTCTCTCTCACATTCTCCCTCTGGTGGAGGTAAACTACATCTGTATCCACAGCTGTCCTGGGGGGGGGGGGGGGGTACTGGACTACAACCCCCAGTCCAGTACCGGTCTGTGGATCATTTGGTACCGGGCTGCAAAGAAAAAAAAATTGTGGTTAATATTAAAGCAAATTTTTTCCATTCGTTTTGCGGAGATTTTATTTTGAAAAGCGACCGTTTCCGACCTCGCCTCACAACCACTAGACTCTGGTGCTATCTCATGAATCAGTAGAAACACAAGCTAAAGAAATGAGTGAAAAACAAAATTCACTGGAGAACTTTTCCGGGAAGAAACGAGAAAACGATGGGTCTGCAGAAGGGTCACAGACTGCAAACAGAAAGCTGCATTTAGAAGGAAATCTCCTGATTCCTGCCTCAGTTCCAGGTTCATCAGGTCCAACAAGCGCCTCCAAACTGCTGCGACACATCCATCCATATTTGAGACAACTCCAAACCTCTGAGCATTCTGGATTACAGTCAAAGCAGAATATGAGGATATCGCCACTAAAGCCCTGAAAGTCCTTCTTCTGTTTCCAACCTCATACCTGTGTGTGTCTGGGTTTTCTGAGATGACAGTTCCACTAGTAGACTGGATCTACAGAACACACCTGGACTGTGTGTCTCCATCAGCCCCAGATGAGACTGTCTAGTTCCAGTTAAACCAGTCCAGGGTTCCACTGGTTCTGCATTAGAGTGAGTTGAGATTCTACTGTAGAATCATTATAATTGTCTGATCTACAGTGGAAGTGTTTCAGATCACATGCTCTGAACTGACAGTTTTCATGAATGAAAGCGGTCCATGGTACAAAAAAGGTTGGGGACCACTGTTGTAGAAGATGACTGTTTCCATGGTAACAATTGTGGTGGGAAAATCTGTCAGTTGAAAACTCAAAAGTCAAAACTGGTCTTTCGTGTGAGTTTATTGCTTCCCGCAGGAACAACTTCCCCCGAACGAGTCATAGGAGAGAGTAAGTGAGAATGGAGCGGTAGGCATTACATACAGAAGAAGGTCAGACAATGAAAAAAGCTAGATTACAGTCTGCTGCCATGTGTCCATTCATGGTACCGCCTCCACTCCACTCCACTCAGCCTTTTTGCATTTCCATTACAAAAAAGGACCTGGAATCTGGTACCTGGTACTAGTTTTTTGGTCTCACCTCCGCCGAGGTTCCAGGATTGGGGACCAGATACTAAAGGTGACACTGTGTAAACACTGCAGACCTCTGATTGGTCAGCGTCATCTCTGTGACCCGCCCTTTTACAGTAAACAGATGCAGAAGTTGACAGTAAATACAGCGGTAGGTGAATCCACATGATGACAGCCCACAAAACTACACTGTGATCGGTCGAGGAGATTCAGCCTTTGGTGGCTGACGTAAAAATTCAGCATGAGTTTGATGAGACAACACGCAGCGAGAGGGTTTATCAGCAACTGTGAGCAGACGACACAGAAGTAATGCGCCACATCGCTATGACGACCAGGTACTGTAAAGTGGGTAGTATCCTGGAATGGAAACGGTCCGGAATAGGACCTGGTACCAGAGTCGAGTTGAGCCGAGCAGGTTCCATGTAGTGGAAACGCAGCATTAGTCAGCTGACAAGTGGTCAAACATCATGAGGTAATCAAGGGTTCTGTGGGAGGGGTCAGGGAGGGCTCACAGCCCATCGTATGGGGGGTGATTTGGTCCAGATAGTGTAGAAGGTTCTGTGTGTTGTGACTGTCTGAGTACAAGAAAAGCAGAGGTTTGAAGTTAGTTAAGAATTAGACAAGTGATGTAAGTTACCCAAGTTAGATAGGATTTACACAAGTGGGTCAGATAGGAATTACATGAGTGATATGGTTTCGACAGTTACCCAAGTGATATCATTTTGTCATTACACTGCGGAGCCTCTGACAGTCCAGTGGGTCATGTCTGATTGGTAGGATTATTGGATCAGCAGGTATTAAACAGTTTAGATCACTAGATGGTTTTGGTCGTCAGTGATTTTTTGGGTCTTTAAGGGTTAAAATCTGCGTTGTTCGTCCTTGAGCCGCACAGTGAATTAAATTTACAGACACACTGCCATGGCCGTCGCCTCAGCCTGAAGGGAATGAACATGCATGAGCCTGTTTATTTACATATCGAGCGGCGATGTCAGAGCGGATCAGAGGCGATCGCTCAAGACGCATCCCAACATCAGGTGAAGACAGGCGCTAAAAAAAGGAAAGAAAGAAAAAAAAAAAAGACAGGCGCTTCTACAGACGAATGCTTACGTCCAGTATCTGAGGCCTGGAAATGTGAACATCCAGTCTGGGCTCGGGGAGGCAGGAGCCAAACAGTTAGAGAAATTCAATTAAATGTGGAGATAACAGCCTCTCCTGAAGACATTCACAGTGTGTAAAGAATATCAAACCGCAGTGAGAGATGACTTGAAGGCATCGCGTTCTAATCCAAACCACCAGGACTGCACATCCTTTACTGTTCACAGGTTCCAGCTACTGTTTAGACCAGGGCTTTCCAACCTTTTTTGGCTCGTGACCCCATTTTAACGTCACAAACCTGTGGTGACCCCAGACATTTTTTGCTAACATTAATTTGTTTTTGATCATGTAATACTTTGCTACACTATGTTGCAAATAAATGTTAATTTTAGATGACATTTAGTCTATATAATCCTACTATAATGGACATTCTGTGTCCGACACGTGTCCTGATGTTGCACCATGGGAGGGCGCTATCATACAATGGCACCATGAGTACAACGCCGCTAGTGTATATAAAGCATCTTTTTGGTGTCTGCTTCTCAGTTTCTCTTCCATGTCTTAGCGGGGCTTCTTTCCATTCTCTGTTCGGTTCGGTTTTCTGACTGCGACTGCGTCCGGGCAGGTTGAAGCGTAGTAACACACGTGGTCACATGATCAGGTCAATCAAGACATGCCCTCTCAGATATTATATCCTGCATTTTATCTGAACTAGATATTTATTAGGAAAAGTGTGTGGTGTTTTAATTATAATGAAATATATATTGAGTCATTAAAAATATTTCTTAGTAAATTTTTTTTTTATCAATTACTAGAAATTTTAAGCAAGCCCATTTGAATTCCACCCCAATGTTGGAAAACACTGGTTTAAACCATGGGTGTCAAACACAAGGCCCGTGGGCCAAAACTGGCCACCACACGGTCCAATCCGGTTTCCACAAGATGGATTTGAGAAATGCACAAATTACACTCAAATATTCATCAACTGTCAAATTCATTTAAATTCAGGTTCCACATACAGAACACTATGATCTAAAGTGGGTCTGACCTGTAAAATACCAACATAATTACCTATAAATAATGACAACTCCAAACTTTTCTCTTTCTTTTAGTAAAAAACCGTGACATTACATGAAAATGTTTGCATTTACAAACTATCCTTTCATTAAAAATGAGTAACATGAAAAAATATGAACAACTTGAAATGTTTTAAGAAAAATAAGTACAAATTTAACAATATTCTGCCTGATATTAAATATTTTGTGTATTTGTAGATTCACTATGACTTGTAAGTTGTACATGTGTAAATGATAAACTGAGACAGAATATTGTTAAAATTGCATTTATTTCTATTAAGAAATTTCAGGTTGTTCATGTTATTCACATTTTTTAAAGGATAGTTTGTAGATGTAAACATTTTCATCATGTCATTTGACTTTCTTCACTCGAAAACAGAAAAGCGTGGAGTTGTATGGAGGACTGAACCTGCTATATTGAAAAATACAAATAGAAATCTAAAAATGGGCTGACAAATTAATTTCCCTATCCTTTATTTATCTATTTTGTCCTCGTTTATATTTTATAGGTTATTATGTTAGTATTTTACAGGTTGGACCCACTTTAGATCATATTGTTCTGTAAGTGGAACTTGAATTAAAATCACTTTGACAGCTCTGCTTTAGGCGGCCGGTTTTGGTCCGGAGGCCGTATGTTTGACCCCCCCCCGGCTCTAAGGTGTGATTTTCATTTCTTCGTCATCCTCTGTGCTCCCGTTCTCAGCTCCACCTCAGTCTGCTGCTGCTCTGACCCACTTTCAGCCCCGGGATCAATACAGTTTCACTTAATCGAATCCCCAGAATCGCTTAAAATAAAGCCGGAGGAGCCACAGGGGGACGGAGATGGAGTCGGAGCTGGAGTTAACACGGCGTTCCCTGTGAAAAAGGCCGCCCGCATGTCTGTATTTCCACCCAAACGGGAAGCTTTTGACCAAATAAAAGTGGAATCCGTGCAGGAGGAAGCTGACGTCGGTAGCGCCGGCGGCTCGGCCACATTCAGGTCAAACACAATAATAACAGAAAAGGAGTTTGGTTTAATAAACACGTCACGTCCTCCTCTGCACCTGCCTTCAACACTCAGATCCTGGAACATCCTTCTGCCTTTTCTACCCGTTTCACATTTAATTTACACCATATGGACAAAAGTATGTGGACACCTTAAATTCAGCTGTTTCTTGGGATACAAACAATAATGACATAATATAGTTTTATACTGGAATAAATATCATTGCATTGGTTAGTTTGGTTTAAATTGATATCTGTGTTTCCACAATGCCTCAGAGATTTTTTTTTCAAGGGTTCATATTTGTCTAATCCCACTTTTCTTAGTCTGTGCTTCATTTCTTTGTGTATTTGGACCCTAATAGTTCAGACAGTTTGAATTTGAACCCTCCAGCTGCTGCTAAACTATTTTTATATTCATTTGGGCAAAAATCCAGTGGATTTCTACAGCCTGTTTGAATTCCTGCTTAATTTGTTACGTTTTATAACTAGTTCCATCACAACATTTGCTCATATCAGGTCCAGATTTCTGACCAACATTTCTCCAGGTCCACATAACTGTTTGTCAGCAGTAGCAGTTGGAGTAAAAACTGAAAATATGTCCAAACTTTGAGCCGATGACCTAAAATGTTCAGTTGTTGGTTGAACAGGACAGAGCAGCATAGCCAATAACCTGGAGGGGGCGGGGCCTGAAGTGTCTCCTGTGCATTTAAAGGGCCAGCGCTCCACACCACCTTTGTGGTGTCATTAGTCAGAAATAGTGTTGCAGATGGACCTGTGGAGCTGAATGAATGAAGAATTCAGAGCCAAGCAGAGCATTTACAGTTTATGGAGACCACAGGGACATGAGGGAAAAGGAAGAATTGTATTTTAAAAATAAAAAATTCACTCCTTTAATGTTTCTCAACATTGATTTGGATTTTTTATGTTTTTATCCATGACTATGATTTTAAATGTTCTTCCTCTATATTTCTGAAAATATTTGGTAAATGGACTGAACTTCTATAGCCCATGTTCTCCACCTTCATGGTGCCCAAAGCGCTTTACAATTCCTCACATTCACCCATTCACACACACACACTCATACACCAGTATTTTTCGTGGTTTGACAGAAAAAATTAGAACGCTGCTAAAAGTAATACAAATCTTCCATCTCTCTCTCACTGACTGCACTCTGCTGCTGTCTGCTCCGCCCACTTCCACCCCTCCCCCTCAGCCAATGCAGACTCTACCCTCAAGACATGTGGGTTCTGTCAACAGTACAAATGGTTGTGAATCTGCCTGACGGTGGGTCCGGTTCAGTCCTACCTGAGCAGGATCAGCTTCACCTTGGCGGCAGCGCTCTTAATGATGGCCGAAGCGTTTTGGTGGCTCCGCCCATAAAGGATCTGGTTGTTGATCTGACACAGAAACAGACAAAAAAGAAAAGTTTTCATTGAGATGAACGATATATATGTTCCATACAGAGATGAACTTTAACACTAGAAAAAGAACAGAATAGAAAAGAATAGAATAGAAAAGAAAAGAAAAGAAAAGAAAAGACTAGACTAGACTAGACTAGAATAGAATAGTCTTAGACTAGACTAGACTAGAATAGAACAGAATAATAATAATAATAATAATACATCAGTTTCATATAGCGCTTTTCTAAGTACTCAAAGACGCTTTACAAAAAACAACCAAGGGACAAACATACGTCCAACGGGTAAACAGATACAAAGTTAATGTTAAATGGTAATCGAAGAACAAATACAGAGACAAATACTGATAAAAGAAAAACACACAAAAGAAGGTACGTGAGAGTGGAGGAGGTTGAGCAGATGGTCAGTTTTTGAATGATGATCTGAAGAGGTGGGATTTGAGTTGGCTTTGGAATGGGGTGAGTGTGTCGGAGTTCCGGATAGAATAGAATAGAATAGAATAGAATAGAATAGAATAGTGTTAGACTAGACTAGACTAGACTAGACTAGAATAGAATAGTGTTAGACTAGACTAGACTAGACTAGACTAGAATAGAATAGAATAGAATAGAATAGAATAGTGTTAGACTAGACTAGACTAGACTAGACTAGAATAGAATAGAATAGTGTTAGACTAGACTAGACTAGACTAGACTAGACTAGAATAGAATAGTGTTAGACTAGACTAGAATAGAATAGTGTTAGACTAGACTAGACTAGACTAGACTAGAATAGAATAGAATAGAATAGAATAGAATAGAATAGAATAGTGTTAGACTAGACTAGACTAGACTAGACTAGAATAGAATAGAATAGAATAGTGTTAGACTAGACTAGACTAGACTAGACTAGAATAGAATAGAATAGTGTTAGACTAGACTAGACTAGACTAGACTAGAATAGAATAGTGTTAGACTAGACTAGAATAGAATAGTGTTAGACTAGACTAGACTAGACTAGAATAGAATAGAATAGAATAGTGTTAGACTAGACTAGACTAGACTAGACTAGAATAGAATAGTGTTAGACTAGACTAGACTAGACTAGACTAGACTAGAATAGAATAGAATAGAAAAGAATAGAACAGAATAGAACAGAATAGAATAGAAAAGAATAGAAAAGAATATAATAGAATAGAACAGAACACAACAGAATAGAACAGAATAGAATAGACTAGAATAGACTAGAATAGAATAGAATAGAATAGAATAGACAAGACTAGAATAGAATAGAATAGAATAGAATAGAAAACAATAGAAAAGAAAAGAATAGAATAGAATAGAATAGTGTTAGACTAGACTAGAATAGAATAGAATAGAATAGTGTTAGACTAGACTAGACTAGACTAGACTAGAATAGAATAGAATAGAATAGAATAGAATAGAATAGAAAAGAATAGAACAGAACAGAACAGAATAGAATAGAAAAGAATAGAAAAGAATATAATAGAATAGAATAGAACAGAACACAACAGAATAGAATAGAATAGAATAGAATAGAATAGAATAGAATAGACTAGACTAGACTAGAATAGAATAGACAAGACTAGAATAGAATAGAAAACAATAGAAAAGAAAAGAATAGAAAAGAATAGAATAGAACAGAATAGAAAAGAAAAGAAAAGAATAGAATAGAATAAAATAGAACAGAACAGAATAGAAAAGAATAGAATAGAAAATAATAGAATAGAATAGAATAGAATAGAACAGAATAGAATAGAATAGAAAAGAATAGAATAGAATAGAATAGAACAGAATAGAATAGAATAGAATAGAACAGAACAGAATAGAATAGACTAGAATAGACTAGACTAGACTAGAATAGAATAGACTAGACAAGACTAGACAAGACTAGACTAGAATAGACTAGAATAGAATAGAATAGAATAGAATAGAATGCTGTTTGTCATTCTACTGAATGTACCGCAGAAGGAGAGCTTCTTCTTTTTCAGTGCGAACAGGTCATTATAAATAAAATACGAGGAGAAAAATAGATACAAGATAAGCTCCTACAGGACAGTGTAATTAACTGTATATGAAGATAATAAAGGAAAAAAACTGAGAAAACAAAAAATGTAAAAATGTATTGTGCAGGAAGGTTGAATATTTACAGAATAATTCATCCAAATCAGGGGTTTTAGTTCAAGGGCCACATTCAGCTGAAAATGATCTCAAATGGGCCGGACCAGTAAAACAATAACTAAAAAAAAGTACAATTACATGATGAAAATGTTTACGTCTACATCCACTTTAGACCCTATTGGTGTAAATGTGGAACCTGAAATGAGAGGATTTGGACACCACTGATTGTTAATATCTTCAGGGTCATTTTGGACCCTTTGGGGGGCCAGTTTTGGTCCACAGGCCGCATGTTTGAGCCCTGTGGTCTAAACAGTTACTGATCCCACTCATGGTTCATCTGTGAGGACTGTTGTATTTGATCAGTGCTTTATGTGCAGACACTGGACCAATACGCAGCTCTGAGCGTCCTCTTATTAAACCAGTCGCTGCTGTATGGTCGTGTGGGTGAAAATCATCTGTGATTAAAAACAGCTTCTTGAATTTGCAGATTTTTTTTCCAAATGCAGCTCCCTGGTGGAATGTATGGAATAAGTGACTGCAAATGAGTTCTTAGCCTCTTAGTCCCATTCAAGCCTGAAGACGAACAGCTGCACTGCCAATTATGGGGTTCATACCAAGATAATAAAAACCTTAGATGTACAAGTGTTAGATAATTTATCTTGTTTAAAGAGTTAATTTGTTATTTTAAGTGTTCATACATCTGTACACATGCTTATTTCTACATTTAACAATTTTAACCCATAAAGACCCAGTGCTACATTTACAGCACTTCCTAAATGAATTTTCTCTATATTTAACCTTTCTTATGTGATTTGTCGCCATTTATTGCAATATTATCCTCTTTATTTTGTGTTTTTCCTGTGAAAATCATGCATGTTCCTACATTTAATTCACTGATCATGTAGGTATTTATAAAAGCTCAGATTAAAGTTGAGGGTTATTATATCAAAAACAGAAAACTGAAGAAAAGTGACTTTTTCAGCAAAGATAACTGGATAACTGAACATAACCCCAGTGTGTCCATCCACTGTCAGTGATCCAACTCCATGGGTTTGACTGGGGAATCAATGCTGTACAAGATGACAGTGTTTCCACAGTAACTACGGAGCCTCTGAACGTCCAAATATGGTCATATCTGATGACCATGAAAAGATGAAGAACTGTATTTGACACCAATTATTTACATGGATTAATAGGCTTAATGGATCAACAGGTATTCATTATTTTTCCTCAGATTTAGTGTTTTTATCTTGTTTTTAGACACCTTTTTCTGCAGTGTGTGTTAGAAAATATCTGTGGAATATCTATGGAAAAAAAAAAAAGAAAGCCTGTAATAGAAGAGGAAGAACCAGGATCGTGCAGTAAACCCACATATTCATGACCGTCCTTCAGTAAAGTATGGAAGTATTTTCAGTTATTGTGCAGTAAATGGTCCCTGTCTGTGGTTTTACCATCATACTTAATGTTATGGGTAGGGCTGGCCAAGTTAACGCGTTGTTACTGCATTTATTAAATGACACCGACAATTTTTTCTCTCTCCCGTTAATGCGGTTTTATTCTAACTCCTATTCTTCTGCTTGTGTCCGTGTAGCGATTAGCTGCAGATAGACAACAGGTTTACCAAGAAAAGACGGACGCCCAAAACTTGTGTCCAGATCTGTTCCTGTAGACTCACTGTAAAACTGACACATACAAACTAAATCTGTCTGAGTTCTGTTCACTGCTGCAGTACATTTACATGACATTAGACATTTAAATGAATAGGAAAAAGATCGCTAGCTCAATGCTAACTTGAATGGGAAAATCCATAGACATGCGAACGATTAGCATTTACAGATTAATTTAAGATTTACAACCTCTTTTTATCCAGAAACAAAGGTTCACATCAGAGATATTTGATACTATTCATTCTGACAACAACTGAACAGAAAATACTCACAGACAAACGTTTTTGGGGCCATACAAACAGAGTGAAAGAAACGTGTCTGTTAGCTCCTTCTTATGTCTGAACTGACTACGGGAACACCGCAAGGACAAAACATACGTTAGTGACACTTATTCCCACCACTAGAGGGCCCCCTTTGTTTACTTTGAACAACTGAACATCACATATTATTGGGCTTATTAGTATTAGTACTGATTAGTGGGACTAAGACTCCTGTCAATCACTGACAAGTGGAAATAAACATGTGTGGACATAAACATGTGTAACAGTAGCGGTCTGTTCCATGGACATTTTCATTTAAATGTCTTCAGATGGTGGGGGGGAGAAGGACACAGGTGTTTGGAAGCACTGACATGTGCAATTATTTTTATCAGCGGAGTACTGCAGTCTGAAATATCACTGAAAGGAAATACACACTGTTGATACCGGCAACCCCCCCCAATATAACTATGTGATTAATCGTGATTAATCGAAGAAATCGACATGATTAATTGCAATTAAAAATTGTAATTGCTGCCCAGCACGAGTTATGGTTTTATTTTCCTGATGCATTCATGTTCTGTTGGACATTTTATCGCCCATTTGATCAAAGTGACTCCAGTTCATTCTGCTCGTCTTTGTAACTGTTTTATTCTGTGGTTCAGTTCTGTCTGAGAGACTAAACTCTGGGCAAAGTCTGACATTGGCCTGTCAGTCTGGGTTATTTTCAGTATTTCTCTCTGGATCAAAGTCATTTTAGTTCAGATTCCACATTCAGACCAAGGTCATCTCAGGTGGGTCAGACCACTAACATAATAACACTCTCAACCTTTTCTCTTCATTTTTGTGTATGTGTCAGAGCGTTCCTGCCTCTGAGTATGGACAGTGCACACACACACACACACACACACACACACACACACACTTCCCTGCGTCGTTTTGGTTTTTTTGCGTCGCTCATAAGCATCAGCAGACTTCATCTTGATGCCATTTCCCATAGTTCGTACGAGGGTGCACAATCTACAGTTCTACACACCAGTGTGTACACACCAAGGTTATCATCGTTAACGAAAACGAACAAAATGACCAAAATTAGAATTATAAAAACATTTTCATTAACTGAAATAAATAAAAACTATAATTAAAAGAAAAAAACCATAACTAACTGAAACTGTATTGTGTGTTTACTAAACTAACTAAAAATAGATAAAAATTCTGGATCAAATTCCCTTGGTTTTGGTCTTTGTCAATGTCAGATTGATGTTCAATGGATTTCTTTGTCTCTCTCAGTTTTCTGTGCTGTCTCCATACGACACTTTTTGCTCCGTCACTTGTGTTCACTTGTGGTTTCCAGTCGTCTTCTGGTCCCCACTCTACCTGGAAACATGGAGACTAAAGCAGCAGAGTCCTGTCTGGGATTGATTTGAATAGGAGCACAGAGAAGAAGAGAAAAGAGACCACTGAACTACAACTGAACTACAACTGAACTACAACTGAACTACAACTGAACTACAACTAAACTACAACTGAACTACAACTAAACTACAACTGAACTACAACTGAACTACAACTGAACTACAACTAAACTACAACTGAACTACAACTGAACTACAACTGAACTACAACTAAACTACAACTGAACTACAACTGAACTACAACTGAACTAAACTACAACTGAACTACAACTGAACTACAACTAAACTACAACTAAACTACAATTGAACTACAACTGAACTACAACTGAACTACAACTAAACTACAACTAAACTACAATTGAACTACAACTGAACTACAACTAAACTACAACTGAACTACAACTGAACTACAACTGAACTACAAATGAACTACAACTAAACTACAACTAAACTACAACTGAACTACAACTGAACTACAACTGAACTACAACTGAACTACAAATGAACTACAACTAAACTACAACTGAACTACAACTGAACTACAACTGAACTACAAATGAACTACAACTAAACTACAACTAAACTACAACTGAACTACAACTGAACTACAACTGAACTACAACTGAACTACAACTAAACTACAACTGAACTACAACTAAACTACAACTAAACTACAACTGAACTACAACTAAACTACAACTAAACTAAACTACAACTAAACTACAACTGAACTACAACTAAACTACAACTAAACTAAACTACAACTAAACTACAATTGAACTACAACTGAACTACAACTAAACTACAACTGAACTACAACTGAACTACAACTGAACTACAAATGAACTACAACTAAACTACAACTAAACTACAATTGAACTACAACTGAACTACAACTGAACTACAACTGAACTACAAATGAACTACAACTAAACTACAACTGAACTACAACTGAACTACAACTGAACTACAAATGAACTACAACTAAACTACAACTAAACTACAACTGAACTACAACTGAACTACAACTGAACTACAACTGAACTACAAATGAACTACAACTAAACTACAACTAAACTACAACTGAACTACAACTAAACTACAACTAAACTACAACTGAACTACAACTAAACTACAACTAAACTAAACTACAACTAAACTACAACTGAACTACAACTAAACTACAACTACAACTAAACTACAACTACAACTAAACTACAACTAAACGTTTAGAAAATAACAAAAACTAATAAAAACTATCAAACCTGCTCTAAAAACTAATTAAAACAAACTGAACTAGAACAGCACTCGGAGAGCGCAGACCTCCACCAAGGCTGATCAGTGCCCCCCCCCCCCCCGTGGGCCCCCCCACGCCAAGGAGGTTATGTTTTTGCCAGGGTTTGTTTGTTTTTTTGTTTGTCTGTCTGTCTGTTTGTTTGTCTGTCCATTAGTGTGCAACATAACTCAAAAAGTTATGGACAGATTTTGATGAAATTTTCTGGTCTGCGCCACCCCCCCCCCCCCCCCCCGTGGGCCCCCCCACCCCCGATCACCACCAAAATTTAATCATTTCTTCCTTATCCCATTTCCAACAAACCCTGAAAATTTCATCAAAATCTGTCCATAACTTTTTGAGTTATGTTGCACACTAACGGACAGACAGACAGACAGACAGACAAACCCTGGCAAAAACAGAACCTCCTTGGCGGAGGTAATTAGAGAAAAACAATCCAAACTAAATCAAACTAAACTAGAATGACAAATCCTAAACTACTGGAACCCTGGTGCTCACACATTCATACTTTATAGACACTGTTTCAGGTCCACGCTGCCTTTACTCAGACGCTGAATCAGCCCAACAGGGACGTAGCTAACCCCACCACTGAATAAAGGTGGTGGCTGAGTGGGAAAACGGCCACCTTTTTTGACATGTCTACAGTTGAACTGTTAAAGGGAGTATTTTTCATTGATAGATTATTTTGACAGTGTTTTACTGCTGTGAGCCACTTTGGATCTGTGTTGGAGGGTCCATCTGTGGAATAATCTGGAGCAAAACTGAAAAATGTCTTCTTCAATCTGTGCATTTAAAAGGATGAATAAATCCACTACCATAACAAAATATAGAACATTATAGAAATACACAGAAAATAAGATATTATTGCAGTTAATTGGTTATCATGATAAGAAGATACTATCATACTTATTGATCATTATGTTTGGAATAAATATTTAAAGTGCATATAAACATTAGAGTTTATATTAAAACAGCTGATTATGTAAATCTGATTGTGTGTGAGGGGACTAAAAAAGTGTATGTGAATGGTTTGTGTTATTGTAAAAATATACAGAGGAAAATGTGTGTTAACAAAGTAAAGGAAGAGGATCGAGTTTGATTATTAGTTTGTGAAAAGAGGGCAGAGTCAATAACTTATACTTCTGCACACTCCTTTTCCAGCGCAGAAAAAACTGTATTTATTTATATTTTTGACCATGTTTTATCATTCTGTTATCTGATGATTGTATGAGCTGGAAATAAAACTACTACTACTAATACTACTAGTAATACTACTACTACTACTACTACTATTAATAATAATAATAATAATAATACCACTTCTACTACTACTACTACTACTACTACTACTACTACTATTACCACTACTACTACTAATGATAATAATACCACTACTACTACTACCGCTACTACTACTATTAATAATAATAATAATAATAATACCACTACTACTACTACTACTACTACTACTACTACTACTACTACTACTACTATTACCACTACTACTACTAATGATAATAATACCACTTCTACTACTACTACTACTACTACTATTACCACTACTACTACTAATGATAATAATACCACTACTACTACTACTACTGCTACTACTACTATTAATAATAATAATAATAATACCACTACTACTACTACTACTACTACTACTACTACTACTATTACCACTACTACTACTAATGATAATAATACCACTACTACTACTACTACTACTATTACCACTACTACTACTAATGATAATAATACCACTACTACTACTACTACTACTATTACCACTACTACTACTACTACTACTACTACTATTACCACTACTACTACTAATGATAATAATACCACTACTACTACTACTACTGCTACTACTACTATTAATAATAATAATAATAATACCACTACTACTACTACTACTACTACTACTACTACTACTACTACTACCACTACTACTACTAATGATAATAATACCACTACTACTACTACTGCTACTACTACTATTATTAATAATAATAATAATAATAATAATACCACTACTACTACTACTGCTACTACTACTACTACTACTACTACTACTACTACTAATAATAATAATACCACTACTACAACAACTACTACTACCACTCCTCCTCCTCCTTTAAATCCTATTGTGTTTACAGAATTAGACAGTTCAGAAAACCATCCTTCTGATCAGACTCTGTCTTGGCTCTGCCTCAGACGTGTCTGTCACGTATAAATCCATCACACTGATTCAACTTTGTCAGAAAACGACCACATGTCCACGACTCAACACTGTCACATCAGTACAGTTTAATTGAGACGGCGTTAAGTGAAAGGTCATTGAGCTGTGGGCTGAAAACAGCTGATTTAGAGCCGGCGTCTCCTCCCAACGGGAAATCAATAGTTCATGTACACGAGCACCAGGAACAGAAACACTGTTGATCATCAGTTACAGAAGCCACACTTTGGTTTAGGTCTGTGGGATTACATCTGCCACTGTCACACCAAGACAACAGTACTGTGTCACAGTGGGTCTGTCGTCTGTGTGTGTGTGTGTGTGTGTGTGTGTGTGTGTTCTAATAGTGTGTCTTTCATCTGTGTGTATTTGTGTGTGTATTTGTGTTTGTGTGTGTGTGTATATTTGTGTGTGTGTATTTGTGTGTGTGTGTGTATTTGTGTTTGTGTGTGTATTTGTGTGTGTGTATTTGTGTGTGTGTGTATATTTGTGTGTGTGTATTTGTGTGTGTGTGTATTTGTGTGTGTGTGTGTGTGTTCTAATAGTGTGTCTTTCATCTGTGTGTATTTGTGTGTGTATTTGTGTTTGTATTTGTGTGTGTGTGTATATTTGTGTGTGTGTATTTGTGTGTGTGTGTTCTAATAGTGTGTCTTTCATCTGTGTGTATTTGTGTGTGTGTGTATATTTGTGTGTGTGTATTTGTGTGTGTGTGTTCTAATAGTGTGTCTTTCATCTGTGTGTATTTGTGTGCGTGTGTGTATTTGTGTGTGTGTGTGTGTGTGTTCTAATAGTGTGTCTTTCATCTGTGTGTATTTGTGTATTTGTGTGTGTGTGTGTGTGTTCTGAGCGTCTGGGCTTTCCTGGGCTGAACATCCATTTTTCTCGGTGCCTCTGACATGGCTGTAATGATGACGGCGGTCAGAGGAAGCGGCTGTTTTTCTGTTTAATATTTATGCGCAGAAATTGGAAGTATCAATCTAACACACACACACACGTTCGTCTGTGTGTCGTTACGAGGACGCTCAGTGACATCATTCAGCGTTAATGTCGGAGCTCCAACTGTTTTTCAACAAGACAAACGTCAAAGAGCACAGACACAAACACCCGGCGGCTGCTTTCGTCTCCTCTGCACAGATTTCAAAGCGGTCACACATGAATGGGCGGTGGGGGTCTGAACATGGTTGTGTTCGGTCTGTCGGCTGAAAAACCCCGTTTACAGCTGAGATTAAAAGGACCCACATCTGCACATGTCCTCCAACGCAGCACAGACGCTAACAGAGGGTGTGTTCTTCAACCTTGGGTGCAGCAGCCCATGTGGGGTCGCCTGAAATTTCTTGTAATTGATAAAAATAAAAAAATGTATTAATAAAAAATCTATGGTGATTTGAGAGAGAGAGTCACAATCCATAACAGACATGACGAACTGTGAAACTGCAGCACTGTGGTTCTGTTTGTGTGTCAGATGTTCTCTGTGGTCAGTTTCAGATGCTGCAGCTCTTTCATCATTCCTAGTTCCAGTTCTGGTTTGTTCAGTATTAATTGTCCTCCTTGTAAATCCCAGCTGGACTGACTGGACATAGTCAGATGGTCCAGTCACCTGATTGGTCAGTCCCAGTCTTGTCCCTCCTCCCTGTCCACTAAACAGGTCCAGAGGATGGTTCCATCAGTTCTGAATAATGACTCCCATCCTTTACCAGCTGAATTCCAGCTCCTTTCCTCTGGACATTGGAGGTTCTTAGTCCCAGGTGCAGGACACAGCGTTTATAAAAACAGTTTTGTTCCTGTCGCCGTCACTGAGCTCAAGAAGAAACAGTGACATCACACTTTACTAACTTCTTTTAGTTATTTATTCCATTTCTTTGCTCTATTTATTATTATTGTGACTTCAAATTTTTAAATTTTATGTTCTTATCCTTGTTTTTATCCCAGGCTGTTTTTATTTTCTCTGGGTTTTTATTGTGTTCTATTGCATCTTGTTTTTATTTATTTGATCTTATTTATTTCTTTTATTGTTTTCCTTATCCATGCTGCTGGACTGATGAATGGTGGAACTCTGAGCACTGTTTGTCCTGTCTGTAAGCTCCATCCTGTACCTGTCTAACATGTTCAATGTATGTCTTGTTGTAATATCAAAGCAATCACCTTAACTGCAAAACAAATCTACTCATGGGTACAAATAAAGGAACCTGGAACCTTGAACCCATATCCTGACCAAGGAAAATCCCATTCTCCCTTTGTGCAGTAATCTACACCTGGATTTACTGCCTCTGTCCACAATAATAGACATTATATAGACTAAATGTCCTCTAAAATTAACCTGGATTTGCAACATAGTAGAGCAAACTATTATATGATTTAAAAAAATAATAATTTTAGCAAAAAAAAATGACTGCAGTCACCAGAAATTAGTGATGTTAAAATGGGGTCATGAGCCAAAAAAGGCTGGAAACCACTGGTGTAAAGGTTAAAGGTCATGTCCTATTATTACACCTGCTCCCATAATACACACAGCACCTAGCATTAGCATTAGCATTAGCCATTAGCTCTATGGTGGGGGCACTAACAGGAGGTTAAGCCCATATGTACCTGCTTTCACTGGTGGGAACAGCAGCACAGCCAGAGGAAAGCTGTGCAGCTCAGACAGGACAGGGTCACTGCACGACTGAGGTCATCTGGAGGAGCACTGGCTATGTGTGATCCAACCTGTACCCACGGCTGCAGTACCTCTGACCTCTGACCCATGACTAACACACAGCACTATGGGTAACTACCCATAGTTAGTTAGTTAGTTAGTGATCTAAAGATGACTCCACATTAAAGCAGTGTTGGACTTTTAGAGCCCAATTATAGCATATCACCAATTAACAGTGTTGGGCAAATTACTTTTAAAAAGTAATTAGTTATAGTTACAAGTTACTTTCCCAAAAAAGTAACTGAATTAGTATCAGAATTACTCCTTCATAAATGTAATTAGTTACCAGGGAAAGTAATTATTGTGTTACTTTTTTTGAAAAACCTTCAAATATGTAAAAGGAAACTGATTTCTGACTGTGCTTCACAGTCAGTTATAGAGTAGAACAGCAGACAGGCCCTGAAGACCAGGACTGGGGTGAGGCCGGGGTCCACCAGGGCCAGGCTGGGGTCCACCAGGGCCAGGCTGGGGTCCACCAGGGCCAGGCTGGGGTCCACCAGGGCCAGGCTGGGTCCACCAGGGCCAGGCTGGGGTCCACCAGGGCCAGGCTGGGTCCACCAGGGCCAGGCTGGGGTCCACCAGGGCCAGGCTGGGGTCCACCAGGGCCAGGCTGGGTCCACCAGGGCCAGGCTGGGGTCCACCAGGGCCAGGCTGGGGTCCACCAGGGCCAGGCTGGGTCCACCAGGGCCAGGCCGGGGTCCACCAGGGCCAGGCCGGGGTCCACCAGGGCCAGGCTGGGTCCACCAGGGCCAGGCTGGGTCCACCAGGGCCAGGCTGGGTCCACCAGGGCCAGGCTGGGTCCACCAGGGCCAGGCTGGGGTCCACCAGGGCCAGGCTGGGTCCACCAGGGCCAGGCCGGGGTCCACCAGGGCCAGGCCGGGGTCCACCAGGGCCAGGCTGGGTCCACCAGGGCCAGGCCGGGGTCCACCAGGGCCAGGCTGGGTCCACCAGGGCCAGGCTGGGTCCACCAGGGCCAGGCTGGGTCCACCAGGGCCAGGCTGGGGTCCACCAGGGCCAGGCCGGGGTCCACCAGGGCCAGGCTGGGTCCACCAGGGCCAGGCTGGGTCCACCAGGGCCCATCTTTTCCACCTCATCAGTGCAGATGTGCATTTACAGAAGCAGATGTTCCTCCAGTTAACCCACATCTGCACCGTTTTCAGTCGCTCCTCCTGATCCAGTCAGACTGGCACTGACAACTCCTCCCCTAAACTAGCTGAGAACTCCTCCCCTAAACTAGCTGAGAACTCCTCCCCTAAACTAGCTGAGAACTCCTCCCCTAAAAGAGCTGAGAACTCCTCCCCTAAACTAGCTGATAACTCCTCCCCTAAACTAGCTGATAACTCCTCCCCTAAACTAGCTGAGAACTCCTCCCCTAAACTAGCTGATAACTCCTCCCCTAAACTAGCTGATAACTCCTCCCCTAAAAGAGCTGACAACTCCTCCCCTAAACTAGCTGAGAACTCCTCCCCTAAACTAGCTGAGAACTCCTCCCCTAAACTAGCTGAGAACTCCTCCCCTAAAAGAGCTGAGAACTCCTCCCCTAAACTAGCTGAGAACTCCTCCCCTAAACTAGCTGATAACTCCTCCCCTAAACTAGCTGAGAACTCCTCCCCTAAAAGAGCTGAGAACTCCTCCCCTAAACTAGCTGAGAACTCCTCCCCTAAACTAGCTGAGAACTCCTCCCCTAAACTAGCTGATAACTCCTCCCCTAAATGAGCTGAGAACTCCTCCCCTAAACTAGCTGATAACTCCTCCCCTAAATGAGCTGATAACTCCTCCCCTAAATGAGCTGAGAACTCCTCCCCTAAACTAGCTGATAACTCCTCCCCTAAATGAGCTGAGAACTCCTCCCCTAAGCTAGCTGATAACTCCTCCCCTTAGCTGCGTTCAAGTGCCTGTGTTGTGCTGGTTCAACTCAAACTCACAGATGTCATTAGTCATTCAGGTGAAGGGGGCGTGGCCAACTTAGACTCATGGACACACAGGTGAAGCATGAAGGCATTGTGGGTAATCTGAATAAACGAACGGCTCACAACGAATCAGTTCTTATCGTTGACTGAAAAGAGCCACTCAACAGACTAGACTGGTCCGTGAACGTCTCACCTCTGGTGTGTGTCTGAGTCAGGACAGAGAACAGCTGTTATCAGTGCACATGAACGCACCACAGTTCACTGACGCTAACGGGAACGGCGCTCGAACGTTTCAAATGGTAATGAATTAGATTACCTGTTACTGGAAAACAATAACAGTGTTAGTAACGGCCCTGTTTTTAACGCCGTTATTCCCAACACTGGTAATTAATCAGCATCAGTCAATATGTAACTGACGTATGAAGTCGTTTTGTTTCTGTTTCTCTGCTCCTGCATCTGCGCTGCCTGCAGAGTTCGAGTAAAGTGTGTTCAGTTTCACTTCTGCTCTGACAAGACAATCACACTACCCATCATTATACCCAAATCATGGAATGCAACATGCACCCCCCCCCCCTTCTGAAAATCACAGACCACTATCCACCCCCGCCTACATTTTAATGAATGATTTCCCAAACAATGTTTCTGTCACTACTTCTAAACTATAGACACATCTTTTCTCAAACGTCTGCTACCACCTGTGCTTCCACACAGCTCACACACTAGTCTAATAGCAGACAGCCTTTTAAAGGTGTGTCAAATACCTTTGTGAGATAAACAAAGAGGCAACTGTTAACCCACGTGTCCACCATTATCTGATCCAGGGGTGTCAAACTGTGGTCCTGGAGGGCCGGTGTCCTGCGTGTTTGACATGTTTCCCTCTTCCATCACACCTGGAAGCCATTCCACGGTTATCAGGCTTCTGCAGAGCTGGATGATGAGCTGGTCATTAACTGACCCAGGTGTGATGGAAGAGGAAAGTATCTAAAACATGCAGGATACGAGGACCGGAGTTTGACACCTGTCATCTAATGTCAGACTATTATATCCTGTGCAGATCAATGTTCTTATTTCATGTATCAACTGATATATCGGTTATCGGGCATTATATTGGATATCAGCTGATATAGTGGATTTCAGCTTTTTTTTAGCCCCCAATATTGGTATCAGCCCCAAAAATCCCATAATGGTCAGGCTCTAAAGACTTCCATGCCAGATGTTTGTTCAAATGTGTCCAACCCCAGTCACATCCTACTTCTCTCTAATAATCCATTAGTCCTTCTGTGCTGACACACCTGAATCACTTCCCTCACGGTGAACAACTTCGAAGACGACTCCATCACAAACAGTCTGTTTGTTTCCATATCAAACCCATACGTCACTCGGGCCTTTTTGGAAATTTTGTTGGGAAGTGCATTGTGGGAATGGGAAGTCCACGCAGCCGCAACAAACACAGAGACAACAAGCAGTGAATCTGTGTCCACTACCGGGTCAGAGGAAATGGAAGCAATCACTGTAAGCCAACTGTCATCTTATAATACAAGGTGTGTGATGGTGCAAAACAATAATGAGACATCAGTTTTATGGCATTTACAGAATATGTCCTTGTGTAGGTTCATCATACACACATACAGGGGATGGGCACTCACTGCCCACTCGCTCCTGTCAGTACATATATGATAAAAATGTAAAAGTAATCCCATTTTTATGGAGTATATTGAAAAAACTCAAAGTGTTTGGCATTTAAAAATGGTTTGTTTACATTAAAAATGTGGCATTTAAAGGGTTAAAAAAATGACAATTATTGAGTGTTTGGTATTTTTGCTTATGGCTCAAGTTGATTTGATGTAATACAAAAAAAAGGTAAAAAGTAAAAAAAAAAAAAAAACCCCAAAAAAACCAGAACAGTATGAAGACCCTTTTTCCATTCCTACTGTTGTGCACAGACTGGGGCTGTTGGTGAATAGAAGGCTCTCTGTGGGTGGGACACCACAGGGGTACGCAGTTACAACAGGATCATGTAGGTGATAAAATGAAGCGGTCTCACCTCCAGCAGCTCGTCTCCGATCTGGATCCGTCCATCCCGAGCCGCCGCCCCCCCGGGATGAAGACCCACCACGAAGATACTGAGACGGGATCGATCCCTGTTCCCGGCCAGACTCAGACCCAGACCCTGACGCTCCTTCTCCAGCTCCACGCACAGCAGCTCCCCCCGCAGGTCTCCATAACGCTCACACCAACGCTCTGCAAGAAGACCAGAACCAGGATCAGGATCAGGACCAGGACCAGGGTTAGACATCCACTACTGGAGCATTCCAACATCAGCTAAAACTATCATCAGAGGCACCAAATTCTATCAGGTCCTATCATACCAGATGGAAGTCCAAAGGTCAAAGGTGAAACGATTCACACATACAGAGGTTTGTAGTAGGAATGCACCACAACTATCAGAACCAATATTTATCCATCTGATATCGAAAAAATGACATCATTCAGGGAATTCTGGTAAAGTTTTCACCGATAAATACATGCCATGCCAACTGCCGTAAAAACCAAGAGGAGGAAGAAGAAGGAGAAGAAGAAGAAGAGGTCTGATTCAGTCCATTGTTTGTCAGTCAAAGGGTTTTCAGCTTCTTATTCTCTGCTACAGCTGTAAGACTAAGAGGAAGATCCAGTGGTTATTCACTGCAAAAATCTAAATCTGACCAAGTGGATTTGTGTCATTTCTAGTCCAAATATCTCATTACATTTAAAATCAGACAGAATCATCTAAAGAGGAACTTTTCAGTCAGATAGAAAAACTGACTTATAGACAATGGATCTGGAGAATCTGATTTCAAGAAATCTTACCAAGATAAGTTTCACTTGTTCCATTGGAAGATTTTTTTGTTTAATTTAAGCAAAAATATCTTGAATTAAGCAAAAAAATTCTTGAAACAAGTAAAAAAAAATTATCCAATGGAACAAGTGAAAATCATCTTGGTAAGATTTCTTGAAATCAGATTCTCCAGATCCATTGTCTATAAATCAGTTTTTATATTTGACTGAAAAGTTCCTCTTTAGGTGATTCTGAATTATTTTAAATGTAATGAGATATTTGGACTACAAATGACACAAATCCACTTGGTCAGATTTAGATTGTTGCAGTGTTTTGTCTGTTTTGTTCCGACAGCAGCAGAAGAGGAGGGACATTCAAAAACGCTGGCTGTCAAAACAGCTGAACGTAGCTTAGCGTCCAGAACAGTGACCAATCAGCACTAAAGTAGGTGTGGACATCTGTAGCCACGCCCACTTTCACCCCAAAAATCAAAGCCACAGCCCCAGTTTAATGGATGTTGTCCACGTTCAGCCTTTTCCTCTTCCCAGGGACACATTAGAGAGAAAAAACTGAACGCAGCTTAATGTGTGAAAACAGTGGTCGACTATCACTAAACTGTCTGTGACATAAAGAATACGATCTGAAAACCTCTGGTCTATTGTAGAGCTGAAACGATTAATCCATTAGGTACTTAAGGCCAATGCAAAAATTCACAATTCGATTAATTGACTCAAATTGATTGAAGGGAAATATTCTATGTCAGTTTTCCTGAACTGAAGCTTCTTTGTGCGTCATAATAAGTGTCCGTGTGAAACACAACAGTGGAACCAATGTTTAACAGCAGAGAAATGAAGGAAACAAAGCTGAAGATTCAGGACAATTGTAGTTGAAGGATTTTTTTGGATCACTTTGAGTCGATTAATTGTTTCAGCTCCAGTCTATTGTCCATTTACAGCAGACGTAGGCTTTAGGTTCTGCAGAAGCCTTTACTGGATTATTAACAGCTTTACCACTGACTGGAGAGAAGAATAAAAGAATCTGAAGAATAGGAACTATTGTTGTTTGGTATTGGTATCAGTTACGAGAAGCAGGAAGTTATCGGTTACCGGTATTGGTTGTTAAAAAAAACAAAAAAACAATATCATGCAATTCTAGTTTGTAGCTGTTGTTTTGTGGAATTCTGAGGGTCGAATTCAGAGTAGAAGAAGTCAGACTGAGCTGTCACTCCAGAATAAACACCAGCACTGCACTCAAACATAAAAGAACAAAACAACACCAGAAAGAAGCATTTGAGCACAAAGGATTCACCGAAATGAGCTGCAGAGTCATTATGTCTGACTCCATTAGGTCCTTTTTCCTTCAAGTAGAGAAACATAAAAGAGGAAAATGTCCAGAGTGGAGGAGGAGAGAAGAAGAGGAGACCATTAAGACAGACGCCGAAAAGAGAAGCGTATGGATCTATCAGAAGAGGGGTGTCAAACATAAGGCCCACGGCCCAAAACAGGCCCACAACAGGGTCCAAAACAGGCCCAAAACAGACCCAAAACAGGCTGAAAAATAGGCCGAAAAACAGGCCCAGAACAGGCCCAAAACAGGCCCAGAACAGGGTCCAAATCAGGCCCAAAACAGGCCCAGAACAGGCCCAAAACAGACCCAAAACAGGCCCAAAACAGGGTCCAAAACAGGGTCCAAAACAAGCCCAAAACAGGCCCAAAACAGACCCAAAACAGGCCCAAAACAGGGTCCAAAACAGGCCCAAAACAGACCGCAAAACAGGCCCAGAATAGGCCGAAAACAGACCCAAAACAGGGTCCAAAACAGGCCAACAACAGGGTCCAAAACAGGCCCAAAGCAGGCCCAAAACAGGCCTAAAAAAAGGGTCCAAAACAGGTCCAAAACAGACCCAAAACAGGCCCAACACAGGCCCAAAAAAGGGTCCAAAACAGGCCCAAAACAGACCCAAAACAGGGCCCAAAACAGGCCAAAAAGAGACCCAAAAAAGGCCCGACACACGCTCAAAACAGGGTCCAAAACAGGCCCAACAAAGGCCCAACACAGGCCCAAAACAGGGTCCAAAACAGGCCCAAAAAGGGCCCAACACAGGCCCAAAAGAGACCCACCACAGGGTCCAATCCAGCCAAACAAAAACAAACCACTGAAGATATTTCACTTAAAGGGTGTTGAAGTCGTTTTCTTTCAGGGTTCACATGACCTAGAAATGATGACAACTCCAAATATTCTTCTTGCTTAAATGTGAAAAAAGTAAAATTATGTTATGAAAATGTTTACATCTACTAACTATCCTCTAACTCTTTAAACTCTGACGTGTCAGCGCTGACACAGCCTGTGCATGTGCACTTTGGACAGATGGAACTCTTTCACTGTTTGTGCATTTAGAAAAATTCCAACAGTTTCTGAAACCTGAGATGTTGCACTTTATAGGTTTTATTGGGTCATCACTAGGGATGGGAATCGAGAACCGGTTCTTTTTGAGAACTGGTTCCCAGTAGCTCGATTCCTTGGAATCGTTTGCCTGCCTGCTTAACGATTCTGCTTAATGACTCTGCCTTCATTATGCATGTGTGATGACATCACACGTACGCTGCATTGTTCTGGTCAGAACGAAGACAACATGGAGATGAAGCAGAAACGGACTAAACAGACCACACCAGGTCCAAACAGACCACACCAGGTCCACACAGACCACACCAGGTCCAAACAGACCACACCAGGTCCAAACAGACCACACCAGGTCCACACAGACCACACCAGGTCCAAACAGACCACACCAGGTCCAAACAGACCACACCAGGTCCACACAGACCACACCAGGTCCAAACAGACCACACCAGGTCCACACAGACCACACCAGGTCCAAACAGACCACACCAGGTCCACACAGACCACACCAGGTCCACACAGACCACACCAGGTCCACACAGACCACACCAGGTCTAAGCAGACCACACCAGGTCCAAACAGACCACACCAGGTCTAAACAGACCACACCAGGTCTAAACAGACCACACCAGGTCTAAACAGACCACACCAAGTCCAAACAGACCACACCAGGTCCCAACAGACCACACCAGGTCCAAACAGACCACACCAGGTCCACACAGACCACACCAGGTCCACACAGACCACACCAGGTCCAAACAGACCACACCAGGTCCAAACAGACCACACCAGGTCCACACAGACCACACCAGGTCCAAACAGACCACACCAGGTCCAAACAGACCACACCAGGTCCACACAGACCACACCAGGTCCACACAGACCACACCAGGTCCAAACAGACCACACCAGGTCCACACAGACCACACCAGGTCCAAACAGACCACACCAGGTCCAAACAGACCACACCAGGTCCACACAGACCACACCAGGTCCACACAGACCACACCAGGTCCAAACAGACCACACCAGGTCTACACAGACCACACCAGGTCTACACAGACCACACCAGGTCTAAACAGACCACACCAGGTCCAAACAGACCACACCAGGTCCAAACAGACCACACCAGGTCCAAACAGACCACACCAGGTCTACACAGACCACACCAGGTCTACACAGACCACACCAGGTCCACACAGACCACACCAGGTCCACACAGACCACACCAGGTCTACACAGACCACACCAGGTCCAAACAGACCACACCAGGTCCACACAGACCACACCAGGTCCAAACAGACCACACCAGGTCCAAACAGACCACACCAGGTCCAAACAGACCACACCAGGTCCACACAGACCACACCAGGTCCACACAGACCACACCAGGTCCAAACAGACCACACCAGGTCCACACAGACCACACCAGGTCCAAACAGACCACACCAGGTCCACACAGACCACACCAGGTCCAAACAGACCACACCAGGTCCAAACAGACCACACCAGGTCCAAACAGACCACACCAGGTCTACACAGACCACACCAGGTCCAAACAGACCACACCAGGTCTACACAGACCACACCAGGTCTACACAGACCACACCAGGTCTAAACAGACCACACCAGGTCCAAACAGACCACACCAGGTCCAAACAGACCACACCAGGTCCAAACAGACCACACCAGGTCTACACAGACCACACCAGGTCTACACAGACCACACCAGGTCCAAACAGACCACACCAGGTCCACACAGACCACACCAGGTCCACACAGACCACACCAGGTCTACACAGACCACACCAGGTCTAAACAGACCACACCAGGTCTACACAGACCACACCAGGTCCACACAGACCACACCAGGTCTACACAGACCACACCAGGTCCAAACAGACCACACCAGGTCCAAACAGACCACACCAGGTCCAAACAGACCACACCAGGTCCAGTTGAACACTGTCAAAGCTTCCAAAGGTGGAATCCCTCCAGTATAGACAGATACTTTATTGATCCTTTGCTGGAAATTGTTTACAAAAAAAAAAAAAATCTGTTCAAACATTTGTCCACATGTGATTCATTTACAGGAATGTCACGTATTTGATTCTCTACTTAGCGACGCTTGTGAATGTAGCAGCAGAGTGAACGTCAGGCCCAGTTCTGGTTCCGGTGCGGGAAACAAACGTCGTCCCCCTCAAACACTAGTTTCTGAAGGTAGAGGAAAGGAAATGAGGAGCACAACAGGAGACCAGCAGAGTGGAACCGGTTCCATGTAGTGGAAATGCAGCAACAGAGGAATTAGTAAAGAGTCTGGAGTTTCACCGTCACTGCACCCCCCCCCCAAACCGGGCCCAGTGTCATCTGTTCTTATTATTTGTCCATACTGTATACGGTATATTTTATATTTTCTGTGCAGAGATGGAAATATACAAGACAGTTCATGCAAACACACTCATTTGAACTCTTTTATTCCCTCACCCAATGAGAATCGATAAGAGAATCGGATCGATAAGCAAAATCGATAATGGAATCTGAATTGTTAAATTCTTATCGATTCCCATCCCTAGTCATTACAATAATTTCACTCACGCCTGTACGAGAAGCTGAAGAAGAAGCCGTTTTAGCAGAATTATTACATGCAGTAAACTGTAAATGTCAAATTTTTAAAGATCTGGACAAAAAAGTGCTCTGGAAAAATGGGCAAATGGACTCAACATATTTTCTAACCTTTTAAATAGTCAAATTTAAAAAAAAAAAAATAGTCCAGGCGGGTCATTTTAGGCTTAGAGTTTAAAGGGTTCAAAAATGTGAATAAAATGAACCTGAACATGGATATTTTGTCGTGAAGTGCATTGTGGGAATGTGAGTTCCAGGCAGCAGCAGTCCGTCTGTTGGTGAGTTCTGAACCCACATGTGGTCTTTACCTCCATCCACCGACCGGACTCATTCTGGAAAACCACCCTGGTGGACTGGAGGAGTTTACCTCAGAGCCATCTGGCTCCTTTTCTTCCAGAATCTGTAAAAAAAACGCTTTCACTTGGTCACTATTCCCACAGTGCACTTCACGACAAAATTTCTGAAAAGGTCCAAGTGACATTTCGGTTTGTTCTGTAAAGTGGACTGTGTTTCTAAGTTGTTCACCGTGAAGGAAGTGATTCAGGTGCATTAACATGGAAAGACTAATGGATTACAGATGTTTATACACTTTTTTGTACAAATGTTTTTTTTTTTTGGTTTTTATTTTATTTAAACTCTATTTTAGTTGTATTTTTTTGCCCGTTTGCCATGTTGTATGCAGAGAGCATAGTTTAAAAAAATAAATAAATAAAAAAATTCCTTGTATTCTTTGAAGATACTTGTGGAATAAAGACCATTCTGATTCTGATAATTAGGCCAACACTCACAAACTGACACATTAACACAAATAGAAAAAAAAAATTAGTTTGTTTCATGTTGTTTTTAGTTGTCCAGGTTATTCACATTTTCATAATATAATTTTACTTTTTTCCACATTAAAACAAAGAAAACAATTTAGAGTTTTGTAGCTATTTGTAAGTTATTATAAACTGGAAAAAAACAAAATCTTACCAAGTGTATTTTTCTCATTTCTGTTCCAAATATCTGATCACACTTAAAATCAGACAGAATCACCTAAAGAGGAACTTTTCAGTCAGATATAAGAACTGATTTAGAGACAATAGATCAGGAAAATCTATATCTATATCTAAATGATTTTCATTTGTTCAATTGGCAGATTTTTTGTTGTTGCTTGAATTAAGCAAAAAAAATGTTGAATTAAGCAAAAAATATTGAATTAAGCAAAAAAATATTGAATTAAGCAAAAAAAAAAAAAAAAAAAAATCTTCAATTAAGCAAAAAATCTTGAAATAAGCAAAAAAAAATCTTGAATTAACAAAAAAAAAATCTGCCAATGGAAGAAAAGACAATTAAATTCAAAGTTGCTCTTCAGGTGATTCTGTCTTATTTCCAGTGTGATCAGACATTTGGACTAGAAATGAGAAAAACACACTGGGTCAGGTTTAGTTTGTTTTCCAGCGTACCTATTACTGTACTGGTCCGGTCCAGTTGAGATCCCACTGGGCTGAACGTGGATCCTGAACTAACATGAGTTTTCGAAGGTGGTGATGGAAGGTGAGATAATTCCATAAGATGGAGGAAGGAGAGCGAACAAACCGAAGGCCTCAGAGGATGAGACGAGCGCCGAATTAAAGTCCACGTCAGACAAAAGGCAGTTTAACGGTCCGTGAAATAAACAACTAACAGACCGACGTGACTGAAATATCAACCCTGATGTCGTTCACACCCAAAAAGACAAGAAGGTGAGATGGAGATTTGAGCGGCTCTTATCTGCAGCTGAAGGATCACACGGTTCCTGACCTTTTCTGAAACGTAAACCTAACGCCGGTGTCGTCTTTTTGTCGTCCTGCACAGATGCTGCTTTGAAGATATCAGGGGTTTTTGTGTTTGGTAACTGATGGCGGCGGTGGCGGTAATAAGCTCCGCTCTGTGATTTAAAGGTCAGTCCAGTTCCAGGGACAGATGAAGGAGTTTAGAGAAGGGACAAAAGCACATCACCCCAAACTGAACTGGAATACACTGCACTGAGGCTTCACTTCCTGGTCCTGATAGAAGCTACCAGACTGAACGAAGACCTAAGGGTTTGGAATTAATTAGACTGAGGGTGGAGGAAACTGACAGGACGGGGTCAGTTATGGACCAGCACCGAAGAAATATTCAGATACTATTCAGACAGAGCATTAGCATCACACCGAAGTAGAGCTGGCAGCCACGAAAATCTACAGATTACATCAAATAAATGAAAATAACACTAAAAGATCACGTCAAGTTATTTTATACAATTTGGCAGCCCTTTGGAGATTACTGTAATATTAAGTCGGTAGACCCCCCCCAGTGCAGGTGTAGTGTTCATTGTTCCGACAGCACATATTTTAGATACAATATATGACTTTTTTATATTGTCATTGTTCTAATTTCAATAAAGAGTTTAAAAATAAATAAATACATTTAAAAAAGACAAATTAAAGTAAGATAAGATAAAATAAGATAATTTATCTTATCTTAAGACATATTCAATAATAATAATATATAATAATATAATATATAATCAGAATCATCTTTATTTTCCAAGTACATGAACACATCCAAGTCAGTCTTTGCTGGCAGATGTTGTCTCTCAAGTAAAATAAGAAAAAGAAATTCTACATATGTAAGAACACAGTAAACAAACCAGATTTTTTGATGCAAAAACAAAACACTTTTTTTTTTTCTCAATATACATCATAAATGTACATACATTTTAAAAATCATACAAAATGTGAACTTTGACCTACTTTTCCCAAAATGTAATCAGATCTGTTCCGGGTCACTGGGAATCTATAAACACAGTTTGGTAGGAATTCAACCAGTAGTTTTGCTGCTAAAGTGCTAACAAACAAACAAACTAGAAAAGCACTTGGAGAGCACAAGGCCCCACCGATCACCACCAAAATTTAACCATTTCTTCCTTGTGTCAGTATCAATATTTCCTGAAAATGTCATGAAAATCCATCCATAACTTTTTGAGTTATCTTGCTAACAAACAAACATACAAACAAACAAACACACAAAGCAAAGTGATCACATTACCTCCTGGTGGAGGTAACAAACAAACCGAACCAAAGCCAATCCTCCTTGCCTCCAATTCGAGGGGCGGGGTAAAAATTGGGAAAAATAATATGAGCTTTTATGACCTGAAGTCCAAAGTGTGCATAATGTGCTCACCCAGACACCAGAGGGTTCACTGGAATTAAAGCCCTCGTCACCACTGCCTCTAAACCACAGAAACTCCACACCAGCTCCACATAGAGTCAATACATTTCACTCTTCTGCTACAACAATATGACAGTTGGAAATCAGTCAAAGGCACTGAAGGTTTAATAATGAAAAGTATTATTTATGACAGACTTTCAGCTCTCCTCCTCCACTTCCAGAGTTATGACTCAAATAGTAGAGCTCATTGTGTTGGTTCCCTGTGTGGGTTTGAGCCTGATCAGCTCCAAACTGTTCTGCACGTGTTCACTTCTCATAACTGGAGGGTTTTATTTGCCGCTGGTGGCTGGAACACCAACATCAAATGTATGAAGCTTTTATCAGCGAGGCGCAGAGTGAGAGAAGAGGATGAAGATTCAGAGGGAGGAAGATAATGATGACAAATGTAAAAAGAGCGACGGAGCGAGAAAGGAGCAGCGATAGAGTGAGATTAATGATGGAGCGAAGGAGCGGCGGCAGAGCTGGAGGTGTGTGTGACGGCCTCATCAGACGCCATCATCACCGACGCCTTCGGACCACGCAGCCACAGCCTCTTACAGCTGAGGGCCTTCACCACAGCGCCGCCACCGACGCTGACGAGTCAGAAAGATGACGAATCAGAGGGAGGGGGCGGGGCTGAAGGACGGAGAGGACAACAGGAAACTGGAACTGCTGGTGACTGCTGGTGACAAAACAGTCACACATACACTATATTTCCAAAAGTCTTGTCTCCCCCATCCCAATCCTCAGACTCAGCTGTTCCAGTCCCTTCCATGTCCACAGGTGGATTAAATCCAGCCCTAGGCATGCAGACTGCTTTTACAAACATTTGGGACAGAATGGGTCTCTCTCAGGAGCTCAGTGAATTCCAGCGTGGAACTGTGATAGGATGCCACCTGTGACACAAATCCAGTGGTGAACTTTCCTGGCTCCTAAATATTCCACAGTCAGCTGTCAGCTGGATTATAAGAAAGTGGAAGTGTTTGGGAACGACGGCGACTCAGCCACGCAGTGGTAGGCCACGGAAACTGACGGAGCGGGGTCAGCGGATGCTGAGGTGCAGAGTGTGAAGAGGTGGACGACTGTCTGCAGAGTCAATGGTACAGACCTCCAAACTTCATGTGTCCTTCAGATTAGCTCCAGAACAGTGCGCACAGAGCTTCATGGAATGGGTTTCTGTGGCCGAGCGGCCGCATCCGAGCCATACATCAGCAAGTGCAATGCACAGCGGTGGATGCAGTGGTGTAAAGCACGCCGCCACTGGACTGTAGAGCAGGGGAGGAGCCTTCTCTGGACTGACCAATCACACTTCTCCATCTGGCGATCTGACGGACGGGTCTGGGTTTGGCGGTCTCCAGGAGAACGATACTTGTGGGAGCGCATTGTGCCGAGTGTAAAGTTTGGTGGAGGGGGGGTTATGGTGTGGGGTTGTTTTTCAGGAGCTGGGCTGGGCCCCTTAGTTCCAGTCAAAGGAACTGGGAATGCTTCAGCAGAACAAGACATTTGGGACAATTCCATGCTCCAACTTTGTGGGAACAGTTTGGAGCCGGCCCCTTCCTCTTCCAACATGACTGTGCACCAGTGCACAAAGCAAGGTCCATTTGGACATGGAGGACAGAGTCTGGTGTGGATGAACTGGACTGGCCTGCACACAGTCCTGACCTCAACCCCATAGAACACCTTTGGATGAATTAGAGCGCAGACTGAGAGCCAGGCCTTCTGTCCAACATCAGTGTGGGAACTCACAAATGCGCTTCTGGAAGAATGGTTCAAAATTCCCATGAACACACTCCTAAACCTTGTGGACAGCCTTCCCAGAAGAGTTGAAGCTGTTAGAGCTGCAAAGGGTGGAGCCACGTCAGACTGAACTCATAGACTAGGAATGGGATGGACCTGACATTCATATGGGAGTCAAAGCAGGAGAGGGAATACTGTTGGATATATAGTGTATTCATGAGACGACTGTTCCACCAAGAATTAAACAGAACCAGTGTTCCTGTATGTGAGCGTCAGGTTCTACTGAACCAACAGCAGCTGAATGTGGGAGGACATCAGGTTCTGTTTGAGTGTTAAGAGTCCAGTCCAGTCCAGTGGAGTCCAGTCCAGTCCAGTCCAGTGGAGTCCAGTGGAGTCCAGTCCAGTCCAGTCCAGTAGAGTCCAGTAGAGTCCAGTCCAGTCCAGTCCAGTCCAGTAGAGTCCAGTCCAGTCCAGTTTAGTCCAGTCCAGTAGAGTCCAGTCCAGTCCAGTTTAGTCCAGTCCAGTAGAGTCCAGTAGAGTCCAGTCCAGTCCAGTCCAGTCTAGTCCAGTCCAGTAGAGTCCAGTAGAGTCCAGTCCAGTAAAGTCCAGTCCAGTCCAGTCCAGTGGTTTGGATACAGGAGAACAGTCTGACAAGAAGATAAGAATCTGACCAGTAGAAGAAGAATACTACTGGTACTACTAGTACTAATACTACTACTACAACTACTACTACTACCACTAGTATTACTACTACTATTACTACTAGCACTATGACTATGACTACTACTACTACAAATACCACTAATACTATGACTACTACTACAAATTCTACTACTACCACTACTATGAGTACTATTACTACTACTACTATGAGTACTACTACTACTACTACTACTGCTGCTACTACTACTACTACTACTACTACTACTGCTACTACTACTACTACCACTAGTATTACTACTACTATTACTACTAGCACTATGACTATGACTACTACTACTACAAATACCAGTAATACTATGACTACTACTACAAATTCTACTACTACCACTACTATGAGTACTATTACTACTACTACTACTATGAGTACTACTACTACTACTACTGCTGCTACTACTACTACTACTACTACTACTACGAGTACTAGTACAACTACTACAGTCTACTCTTGTTAAACCGCTTGCCGTTATACCGCCATTTTCACTCACCGTCGACCAAAAGCATTGCACAAAAATCCCCAATGCATTATTCCATTAGCTACCGCCATTTCCGCCTGTCGCCATCCGCCAGCCCAGTTCCATGCACAAACAACACTTATACCATTGATTTCCCGACCGTTATACCGCCAGCGTGATTGCCATCGAGTACACATAAATTTTAACAATGCACTGAAACAAACGCGCCAGACGCTGATCGCGACAAGCTACGAGTAGGTCTACGGAACGGCCACCGTTCATTTATCGCAGAACGCTCAGTAGGTCAGGATGTCGGGAAGAGGACGTGGGATTAAGCCAAAGCCTCAAGATGATGGGGTGTCATTTCCCGACACGGTATAATAATGCTTAAAATGTTTCCCCACTTTAAATGATCCCTTACAACATAACAGAATCCAGATTTATTTAGAAAAGCAATTAGAACGGGTTAAGCAGGCAGCACAGACATCATATAGTAAAGACATGCACATTATGGACGCAACCCATTGTAACGCCATTTTCGCTATACCGCCAATTTGGCCGTGAACGGAAGTTGGCGGTATAACGAGAGTAGACTGTACTATGACTATCCTCTTTATTGTGGTGAAATGCACCCTCAAACATCACGTACATGTCATTGTCACATTCACAGATTTCCTCGACCCAGATGAAACTATTGCCAAAAACCCAGTCGTGTGTTTGTGCATCTTTTCCACAGACACTTGAAGTCCAGATCAGTTCAACGAACACAGACTGAGGACAGTTGGACTGACAGGAGACGCTGAGTTCATGCCTGTTTTAACCAGTAAACGTCTATATTCCATAGTACAGTAGGTTTCATTGGCTTTAGGTGTTGTGTTCGTTAGAGTCAGTAGTTGTTGCTGGTGTTTGTTTAGTTACATTTTCCACTATTATCCTCAGAAAACTTGGACTCAATCCAAAGTCTGTTCATATTCATATCAGCATTTCCCAAAGACTAAAGAATGTAAGAACTGGCTAAAAAACTTTAAAATTAAACTTGACAAAGACTTTCACTGAGACAAACTGAAACTACTACGTTATTTAGTCTGTTTGGATGGCCTCCATATTGATTTTACATTCATTTGGCTGCAATGCTGCGCCTAAACCTTAAAAAGTCAGAGAAAACATCAATATTCCACCCTCTAAAAGCCAAACAAATCCATCTTACTCATAATATTGTCCTTGTATTTGTAACTTTATAAAACTCAGTCATCATTGAGCCTCATTACTGATGTTTGTGCTTCATTAAACAGAAGGGAACAATAGGTTTTGATAAAGCACCAAAGTCATTTTTTACAGTGGAGACTAACTCCATCTGGCAGAACAAAGCCTCAGAACGCTGTAAAAAATGACAGTTGTTATTTTGTTAAAAGGCTCAATGAAACGTGAAAAAAACTGTTAAAAAGTTAAAAAAAAAAAAAAAAAAAAAAAACAGTATGAAAAACATTTGGACATTATTACTGCGGTGCACATATTATGCACTGGATGTTACTAGAACAGTGTTCCTCAATGAGGGCTGTGCCGCCCCCCAGGGGGTGTTGGGACACTGTTGGGGGTGTTCAGAAGAAGAAGGCTGGGGGGGGCTGAGGCCTAAATGGGGGGGCGTTCATCAGTGTTATGCATCACAATGCCACTTTCCATTATCTCAATGCTGAATGTACACCCCCGTCCCCCCCGTCTTCTGCCTTGAGGTCCATAGTGTTACTTTGTTACTGCACCCCCACATGCCCCCCCCCACCCCCCCACCCCTGGTGGACAGTTTACTTTGGAAGGGGGGGGGATGTCAGGGAGCGACAAGGAGGATAATGATGAGATGAGGGGGGCGTTACCTACAGAGCAACATAACGTCCACCCCAAGCCCCCCACCCCCTGCTGTGAAATGATTTTTTTTTGGGGGGGGGGTTCTTCAAAAAGGTTGAGAATCACTGTACTAGAAGGACTACTCCATGTCTACATTTACTTTACTGTGCCAATATTTTCACCATTTCAATATTTGATGACTTCACCTCATATCCTAAACTTCGCTGATGTCCATGTCTGTCTAGTTTCTAAATTTTCGGGGGGAAACATTTTACTGAGGCGTCTATAAAATAACGTACAGGTTTATACGGTTTATATGGCTGAGCACAGGCCTGGAAGTCCAGATCCATCAGGTCTAATTTAAAGCTCAGATGGCACATGGAGGGCAGGACCTCATTTAGCAAAGAGCACGGAAAGAAAAAGCATCCCATTGAGTCTGAGCGACTCGTACAGGAACAGATGTAATGAGTCGACATCCGCACAGAAACCAGATTAACTTCCGTTCACTGTCGCTCAGACTGAAGAGTCAAAGACCGAAGAGATTACAGTTAAAGAACGACAAAGACGAGGAGGTGAAGGGGAAAGCTTTCAGTCTGATCGTATGTTTAAGAACTTTAACGACAGACTTTTTCCATCATATCAGTGTCAACTCCAGGTGAGTTTCCAAAAGTTAAACCTGATCCAATAAACCCAACACTACCTGCACTAACATCCAAACAGCTCAAAATGATACGGATATTTATCAGTCAAATGTCAACATGAAGAAAACTCCATTAAACATCAATAGATATTGGATTTTTGCAGCTTTGGAATCAGCTGAAGTTACATGGACGCCATTACTTCAACTTTTTGCGATAAATGCTAACAATAACACTGATGCTAAATAATGTGACCTGACAAATGTGAGTTTACAGGATGCAACAGAACTTGATCTACATGTGTAAAGTGGTGCCGTCCACTGAACAGACACCAATTTCCAAAAAAACCCAGCAGAGCAAGATGTTCTGTTTTTACAATTTTGTCCAACAATGTTGACAAATTCATCTGTGTTTTATGAGTAAGGGTTAAAAGGAATTACATTTCCTATGTAGAGGGTTGAAGGTTTTTTTGGGTTTTTTTTTTAAATCCAGCACGCTGAGTAAAAATAAATTCTAGAAAATAGTGTAGATGTATTAAAAACAGGACCCAGGCTCCTGTAGTCCAACAGCATATTTAAGGACATTAATTGACATTCGTTTGACCTTTCAAGGTCAGTCAAGGTCAAAGGTCATGGCACCAAATGAAAGCCCATATGTGACTTCCTACCTATTACTAATACTAATTATATCAATATCTTCAACTGTTTTCATGTTATAGCACTTTCCCATCATAAACCAACGGGGGATTTAAAACATTTTAAAAATTCATTAAAATTCAAAACTCAATATTTCTCCATTGTTTGAATAAACGTGGTAGACCGTACCCCAAAGATGTTCCACAACAAATATCAAGTCAATCTGACTGACGGTTTCGAAGAAGAAGATTCTTGAAAAATTGTTTATGAACGACAACTGACACCAATAGTCCATCAGACCACTGGACTAAAAACAGCCTTAAACCAACGTCAGTGTTCGATTGAAACCTGAGCCTGAACCGTAGAAGGTTCACATGGAGTGAAATGACAGCTGACAGATTTGTCTTTAATCCAAATGCAGCTGAAATGTTTCTTTTGAGAGCGGAGATTAGATCAGTCCAACATTATTAAAGACTAAAGACAAAAACCTTCAAATATGAGCCTCTGCAAACAGATGGAACTTCAGGAAATCCATGTGAAAATGAAAACCTGCGGTGGGAACGGAGGATAATAGGATCACAGGCCTGGGATCTTTATATTCATTTATTCAGAGCGGGTGTGTTTGCTCAGTTTAATGAGACGATAATTGTTTTAGTGTCAGAGAAAGCAGGTGTTTGTGTGAAGGCTGTCCTCGGTTTAATGGTCTGTTAATGGTTTTACTCGGACAGATAAGTGGGCGTGTCCTCCAGAGGATGCCATGGTAACGGAGGTTAAAACGCTCAGCGGGTTCCATCCCAGCGCCGTTTTTCACTGTGTCATCTGCCTTCGCCGTTTATAAATTCACTGAGGAGCTGAGATTTAATTTATTCGATTAGTGATAATGGTCTACGTGGCCAGAATCCATTAAGGAGAGGAGAAGAACCAACACCAACAAAGGCTTTATTCACCTTTAAACTGAAGAACCAACACCTGCAAAGGCTTTATTCACCTTTAAACTGAAGAGCCAACACCTGCAAAGGCTTTATTCACCTTTAAACTGAAGAACCAACACCTGCAAAGGCTTTATTCACCTTTAAACTGAAGAACCAACACCTGCAAAGGCTTTATTCACCTTTAAACTGAAGAACCAACACCTGCAAAGGCTTTATTCACCTTTAAACTGAAGAGCCAACACCTGCAAAGGCTTTATTCACCTTTAAACTGAAGAACCAACACCTGCAAAGGCTTTATTCACCTTTAAACTGAAGAACCAACACCAACAAAGGCTTTATTCACCTTTAAACTGAAGAGCCAACACCTGCAAAGGCTTTATTCACCTTTAAACTGAAGAACCAACACCTGCAAAGGCTTTATTCACCTTTAAACTGAAGAGCCAACACCTGCAAAGGCTTTATTCACCTTTAAACTGAAGAGCCAACACCTGCAAAGGCTTTATTCACCTTTAAACTGAAGAACCAACACCTGCAAAGGCTTTATTCACCTTTAAACTGAAGAACCAACACCAACAAAGGCTTTATTCACCTTTAAACTGAAGAACCAACACCAACAAACGCTTTATTCACCTTTAAACTGAGGAACCAACACCAACAAAGTCTTTATTCACCTTTAAACTGAAGAGCCAACACCTGCAAAGGCTTTATTCACCTTTAAACTGAAGAACCAACACCTGCAAAGGCTTTATTCACCTTTAAACTGAAGAACCAACACCAACAAAGGCTTTATTCACCTTTAAACTGAAGAACCAACACCAACAAAGTCTTTATTCACCTTTAAACTGAAGAGCCAACACCTGCAAAGGCTTTATTCACCTTTAAACTGAAGAACCAACACCAACAAAGGCTTTATTCACCTTTAAACTGAAGAGCCAACACCTGCAAAGGCTTTATTCACCTTTAAACTGAAGAACCAACACCTGCAAAGGCTTTATTCACCTTTAAACTGAAGAGCCAACACCTGCAAAGGCTTTATTCACCTTTAAACTGAAGAACCAACACCAACAAAGGCTTTATTCACCTTTAAACTGAAGAACCAACACCAACAAAGGCTTTATTCACCTTTAAACTGAAGAACCAACACCAACAAAGTCTTTATTCACCTTTAAACTGAAGAGCCAACACCTGCAAAGGCTTTATTCACCTTTAAACTGAAGAACCAACACCAACAAAGGCTTTATTCACCTTTAAACTGAAGAGCCAACACCAACAAAGGCTTTATTCACCTTTAAACTGAAGAACCAACACCTGCAAAGGCTTTATTCACCTTTAAACTGAAGAACCAACACCTGCAAAGGCTTTATTCACCTTTAAACTGAAGAACCAACACCTGCAAAGGCTTTATTCACCTTTAAACTGAAGAACCAACACCAACAAAGGCTTTATTCACCTTTAAACTGAAGAACCAACACCAACAAAGGCTTTATTCACCTTTAAACTGAAGAGCCAACACCTGCAAAGGCTTTATTCACCTTTAAACTGAAGAACCAACACCAACTAAGGCTTTATTCACCTTTAAACTGAAGAACCAACACCAACAAAGGCTTTATTCACCTTTAAACTGAAGAACCAACACCAACAAAGGCTTTATTCACCTTTAAACTGAAGAGCCAACACCTGCAAAGGCTTTATTCACCTTTAAACTGAAGAACCAACACCAACAAAGGCTTTATTCACCTTTAAACTGAAGAGCCAACACCTGCAAAGGCTTTATTCACCTTTAAACTGAAGAACCAACACCTGCAAAGGCTTTATTCACCTTTAAACTGAAGAACCAACACCTGCAAAGGCTTTATTCACCTTTAAACTGAAGAACCAACACCAACAAAGTCTTTATTCACCTTTAAACTGAAGAGCCAACACCTGCAAAGGCTTTATTCACCTTTAAACTGAAGAACCAACACCAACAAAGGCTTTATTCACCTTTAAACTGAAGAGCCAACACCAACAAAGGCTTTATTCACCTTTAAACTGAAGAGCCAACACCTGCAAAGGCTTTATTCACCTTTAAACTGAAGAACCAACACCAACAAAGGCTTTATTCACCTTTAAACTGAAGAACCAACACCAACAAAGGCTTTATTCACCTTTAAACTGAAGAGCCAACACCTGCAAAGGCTTTATTCACCTTTAAACTGAAGAACCAACACCAACTAGGCTTTATTCACCTTTAAACTGAAGAACCAACACCAACAAAGGCTTTATTCACCTTTAAACTGAAGAACCAACACCAACAAAGGCTTTATTCACCTTTAAACTGAAGAACCAACACCAACAAAGGCTTTATTCACCTTTAAACTGAAGAACCAACACCAACAAAGGCTTTATTCACCTTTAAACTGAAGAACCAACACCTGCAAAGGCTTTATTCACCTTTAAACTGAAGAACCAACACCAACAAAGGCTTTATTCACCTTTAAACTGAAGAACCAACACCAACAAAGGCTTTATTCACCTTTAAACTGTGAACAACAGGAGGGACTTTTCATTTGTTTTTAACCGTGTAAGGTCTAACATTATAACAAACCGAGATTTATTTATGGAGTTTTTTGTAATAAAAGTATCAGAACATTTATTTTTTGCCAATTCTTTTACACCTTTTTTCAGGAAGAACTTTAAAATCTGGCCATTGGTTATCAACACTATAAGTAATAAAAGCTTAAAACAGTGTGTAAAAGTAAAAAATAAACACACTGGCCTTTTTTTTTATCCTATATTATAAAAGGGAAGTGGACTCTGTGTGTGTGTGTGTGTGTGTGTGTGTGTGTGTGTGTGTGTGTGTGTGTGTGTGTGTGTGTGATGATGCAATACCTCCTGGTGGAGGGAATGGAAAAGGCAAAAAAAGTAAACAGTGAAACTCACTTTCACAATTATGTACAAGAGTTCACCACTAAAAAGCTGCTAAAAGTAATAAAATCTTCCATCTCTCTCTCACCGACTGCACTCTGCTGCTCTATGCTCCGCCCACTTCCACCCCTCCCCCTCAGCCAGTGCAGACCTCTACCCTCATGTGTTCTAGACCAATAGGAAGAACCCAACCTCAGCTAAAAGACGAGGTTTGGCTTTTGTGGCTAAGGGTTCAGGAGTTCCAGCAGTTTGAAAGTTTGTGGCGCCACAGACTCCACCGTCTAAAAAGGATAAAGGACTTTATGGTACGAGTTGAAACACCGCCTATTGCTTTGCCTCCAGATGAATACTGTCGGTTTCAGAAAGTTAGAAAAAGTTGCTGAAGCTAAACTTTGCTCCTTTTATTTCCTTGTGAAACAGATGTTGATCCTCCAGTCATAAAAGCCGCCTCCTTCAGAATGCTTCAGTTCAGACTCAGACTGAAGCTCCGGGCTCAGAAACCATCCCATAAAAAACACAAACACACGTTCCTGCAGGTGGAACGCACAACTCATACGAGATACAAATGATTTCCAAACATCTGCGCGTCAGTATTCAGGCTTAAGCTTTTAGCAGGATGGAACGTAGAAAGCCCAGATGGAGGAAACTCTGCAAATATGAGCCCTTCTCCATCGGACTGATCACTTTCATCAGTCTGCAGTAGTTACCCTTAAGTGGATGAAAGTACACACCTGTCACCTGTTTGTGTTTGTCATTCTTTACATACATCTGTCAACGGAAAAACACAACAAGTCCAGTCACATCCTGACACAAAAGGATCACACTGCAATCACAAATCAGGATTTTAACTACAAGAACTTAACATTAAAACATGAGATATATTAATAGTCGCACTTTTTCTGCCACAGATCATTAATTTGGCGTTAACACTTAAAGAGCGACAACTATTTTATGGTTAGTTCCACATTTGTTTAACCTTTTCCCAAGTGGTTTATCATCATTTATTCTAATATTATCCTCTGTATTTTCCATTTTTCAGTGTAAATCATGTATTTTCTTATATTTAATTCACTGATCTTGTAGATGTTCATAAAAGCTCAGAGTAAATTCATAGGTTATTATATCAAAACAGAGAAAACTGAAGGAAATGTGACTTTTGAGGGAAAATATATCATTAATTTAACATAAACTAAGCGTCTCCATCCAGTGTCATTGATCCATGGGTTTTACTGGTGAATCAGTGTTGTACGACAGGGCTGTCAAACTCAGTTCAGTTCCACATTCAGCCCAGTTTGATCTGCAGTGGGCCGAACCAGTAAAATAATACCAGTGAAAAAAGTCCAATTACATTATGATAATGTTGACATCTACAACGTTTCCTTAAAAATCAGAATAACATGAACAACTTGAAATGTCTGAAGAAAAACAAGTGTAATTTTGACAATATTCTGCCTCAGTTTATCAGTTTATCATTTCCACATGTGCATTACAACTCACATGACACTTACACATACACAAAACATAAAGGAACAGGCAGAATACTGAGAAAACTGCATTTACTTCATGTAAGACATAGGATGTTCATATTCAGGTTATTCACATTTTTTGTAAAAGGATAGTTTGTTAATATAAACATTTTCATGTAACTTTACTTTTTTACAACAAAACACAGATACAATCTGCAGTTGTCCTTATTTAAAGGTTATTATGATCCTGTTTTACTGGTCTGATCCAACTGACGTCTTATTGTTCTGTATGTGGAACCTGAATTAAAATGATTTTACACTGATGGTTCATTTCTTCAGTGTCATTTTTGCATTTCACAAATTCATCCTACGGGCCGGACTGGACCCTTTGGCGGGCCGGACTGGACCCTTTGGTGGACCAGATTTGGCCCCCGCACTGCATGTTTGACACCTGTGTTGTAGAAGATGAGCCTTGGAGCCTCTGAACATCCAAATATGGTCATATCTGATGACCATGAAAAGATGAAGGACTGTATTTGACAGCAGTTATTTCCATGTACTGATAGCATTAGTGGATCAGCACGTATTAAACAGTTTACATCAGCAGATGGTTGTTCCACAGCACATATCAAGTCATTTCGCCTGACGATTTCGGAGAACTAGATTCTTGAAAAATTGTTTATGGACGAAGGATGGACGGATGACAACTGATACCAACAGTCCATTGGACCTTCAGGCTGTTGGACTAAAAATCCAGAAATAAGTCATCCAATTCATAAGTCATATCTTGAAAAAAAAAAAAACAGTTATTCGTATGTTTTTTTGTTTTGCATCAAAAATACAGTTTGTTTACACTACACAGGTCATTTAAAAGGGTTTAAAAAAAAGTCTGGCATTTTTGTTTATGGCTTAAGTTGATGAAATACAAAAAAATAAAGTTAAAAACAAATTCTGAAAAATATTTAGACGTTACAACACTGTGCAGATTATGCACTTTTGGTGATTAGAAGGAGCTCTATGGGCAGATACCAGGGGGTTAAAAAAACTGCTGAGCTGGCATAAAAAGTGCAATAATGAAACAGAGCAGATCACAATGAGGTTTCAGAGTAAATAGGACCATTTTTACTAAGCATGGAACATTAGAAATAAAGGTTTGATTAGTACGACCTTCAACTACAGGCCAGGACACTTCTAGGAATTAAGTGAAGTCTTTTTCTTTCTTTTTTATTTCTTTCTTCTCAACTTTATTAAAAATATTTGGGTATACAAGACAAATCAATTTTGGAAAAAACAAACAAACAAACAAAAAAAACCCAAAGATGTTAAAAAGAAAAAAGTATTTGAACAAATAAATTTAAGAAAAATAATGCATAGATTTGAAGACACAAAGCAGGATAGACAAATAACAGTTAAATAACTAAATAAATAAATGCATCAGAGAGTTCAGTCTATTTTAAAGAATTGTTTCTAAATGCCAGGGTGCTGGTGCTTTTTTTGTTAAAGATAAATTCTAAAGATTTAATATATTTTTCAAATTCCATCAGAAAGATTTTAAAATTTGGGTGTGTTTTTAGTATACTTATTTTTATGTATATGAAATTTTCCAAATAAAATGAACAAATTTACAACAAATTCTAAATTATGAGCGTCATGTTCAAAATATCTTCAAAATATATTCTCGACCGGAAAAAGGTGGTCTGCCCTCTGCGGGTCGGTGGGGAGTCTTTGCCCCAAGTGGAGGAGTTTAAATATCTGGGTCTGGTTCACAGTGAGGGAAGGATGGAGCGTCAGATGGACAGACGGATGGGTGCAGCGTCTGCACTGATGCAGTCGTTGTACCGGTCTGTCGTGGTGAAGAAGGAGCTGAGCCGAGAGGAGAAGCTCTGGATTTACCGGTCAGTCTACGTTCCTACCCTCACCTATGGTCATGAGCTTTGGGTCAGGACCGAAAGGACCAGATCCCAGATACAAGCGATCCAAATGAGTTTCCTCCGCAGGGTGGCTGGGCGCACCCTTAGGGATAGGGGGAGGAGCTCAGTCATCAGGGAGGAGCTCGGAGTAGAGCCGCTGCTCCTCCACATCCAGAGGAACCAGCTGAGGTGGCTCGGGCATCTGTTTTAGATCCTCCTGGACACCTCCCTGGGGAGGAGTTCCGGGCATGTCCCACCGGGAAGAGACCTCGGGGAAGACCCAGGACACGCTGGAGAGACTACGTCTGTGGGCTGGACTGGGAACGCCTCGGGGTCCCCCCGGAAGAGCTGGAGGAGGAGTCTGGGGAGAGGGAAGTCTGGGCATCCCTGCTTAGACTGTTACCCCCGCGACCCGGCCCCGGATAAGCAGAAGAAAATGGATGGATGGATGGATGGATGGATGTTCAAATTATGTAATTACATTTTGAGATGTTATCGTTATTTTTTCACTACTTTTAGATATGATATATTTTTCAATTTTAGACCAGAAGTTAAAAGTGTTCACATGAAAAGAATAAGTGTAGAGTAGTTTCAGAACAAGAAGGACAAAAGTTACACATTTCTTCCACGTCAGAAAATCGAGACAAAATAACGTTGGAGGGAATATACGTTATGTCAAATCTGTAGCTGTAGAATTGTACTGTTGTTTGTAATCCAGTATTTGTCTGGTCATGTCCATGCTTTGGAACACTCAGGTGAGTTCCATACTGCCTTAGCTCTGGGGGAAGTGTTCCTCTTGTCATGCAGTGCATTGTGTAGATGCTTGTTATTACAGCTGGAGCTTAAAATATTAATGCCATTAATCAATAGGAATGAAGTGAAGTCATGTAAAGGTAGAAATAGATGCATGAGGTCACACAGCTCTGCTTAGTAGTGAATATTAAGAAGAGTCACATTAATAAATGATAGTTATTAGTTATATGTTCTATGTTATTAGTACGATGTAACATTAACACGATGGTTAGACATGAAGTACATGTAAAAGCACTGATGAGACGTACCCACAGGCTGATACACCACATGTTCCAGTCAGAGAAACCATCTGAACTCTGTAATTAATGACTTATTTTATAGCTGAAACTGAAACTGCACTAAAGGTAATGGTCTCTGGTGCTTCCAGTTCTAATCTCTGAACAAAAAGTCAGTGAATCAAAGGTGCAGCCTCATATTATTGGAGAAACACAGTCAGTAATTTAAATTCATCAGCCTGAGCGGTGGGAGAGCCACGATTTACTGACATTTAAACACAAACTATTCAAGAAGTGTGTGTTGGAGCAGATGAACGCAGAAGGAGAGTTTAATGTGTGTGTGTGTGCGTGTGTGTGTGTGTGTGTGTGTGTGTGTGTGTGTGTGTGTGTGTGTGTGGGCCCTGAGGGAAGAGCAGGAGGAGCATGAGGGTCCAGGGGATTCAGAGGAACACACACACATACACACACAAACACACACACACACACACACACAAACACATGCACATGAGCACAACACACACACACACACAGACACACACACACACACAGCCTGCAGTGTTTGACAGCAGTGTGGTCTATCTGTTACACACTGATGAACAGTCACTGTAGGAAAACCTACAGACCCACAAAGACACACACAGACCCACAAAGACACACACACAGACACACATGCACACACACACACACACACACAGTGTTGAGATCCCCCTCCAACGAGCGTTAGCCTTCAGCTCTTCCTGAAATCTGAATCCGTGTGTATGTGTATGTGTGTGTGTGTGTGTGTGTGTGCGTTAACAGTATGTATGTGTGTGTGTGCGTGGGCTCCAAGCAAGGTGACTGTCACAGTAAATTAGCATACACACACACACACACACACACACACACACACACTGCAACACACACACACACCTGCTGGATTTGGCTGACTCTGAATACAGCAGCAGACTGCAGTCTGCTACAGATGCACACTGTGTGTGTGTGTGTGTGTGTGTGTGTGTGTGTGTGTGTGTGAGTGTGTGTGTGTGTGTGTGTGATTGTTCAACACTAAACTCTCCTGGTTGTTGAACAGCTGCTGTTTCTGTGTGAACCGTTCATTTAGAAAAAACACACCAGTGTGGATATAAACATCCCACGTCCACACATGAAGATGGACACATGATGACATGATGGTGGTGTGTCCACAGAGTGGACAACAGCAGTGTCCAGTGTTATCCACAGTGTCCACAGAGTGGACAACAGCAGTGTCCAGTGTTGTCCACAGTGTCCACAGAGTGGACAACAGCAGTGTCCAGTGTTGTCCACAGTGTCCACAGAGTGGACAACAGCAGTGTCCAGTGTTGTCCACAGTGTCCACAGAGTGGACAACAGCAGTGTCCAGTGTTGTCCACAGTGTCCACAGAGTACAGTTGTGCATGTGCTCCTCCCAGTCCGCTGACTCTGCTGTGGTTTGTGTAAAGTGTCTTCAGTCTGCTGTGGACCTGCTCTGTGTGGAAGCTGTCATGACAGAACTCTTGTTATGATCTGGAGCTACACAAATAAAATGTGATTTGGTAAAGACTGTATTTCCTGGACCTGAGCAGAAATGTGAGTGTTTTCAGATAACTCCACCCCCAGATAACTGCTGTACCCACTTGTCATGTGACGTGCAGTTCAGGAGTGTTCAGAGCTGAACCAGACTGGGCTCAAATGAACCTGTTTTCATGTCAGCTCATTGGCATTCATGAAGCAGCGTTCAATCAAATCTGTGACTAACTTCAGGGGATTACTCTACTGTCAGCGTTCGTGGCTCTGAAACTGTCCTGTGGTCGCTGATGTAAAACAAAGCTCATAAGCGGATCTCCACCTTTGTAGATCTCTGCACCTCAGGTTTCTTATCTGTGTCCACTCCAGACGTAGAGGATGGAGTGGAAACGCCGCCGGGGCAGGAATGGAAATTCCAGGCTGATGTTCCGTCTGCAGAGGACACCGCAGACTGCAGTGGGACTGAGCTCAGCAGCTTCTGCCTGGCAGGAAAACAGCAGCTTTTACATCCAAACTCTGCACTTTCAACTTGAAGAAAGCCCTTGGGGGCAGTTTCAGTTGGGTCCGGCTACAGTCACAGTGTTGCTCAGGTGGATTTTTGTCTGACTACACACCAGCCTGTTGGTATTTCTGCCAAACAGAACATGCCGTCTCATCTGAGTTCCATTTACTTACAGTAAAATGTATCTGCAGAGGTCTACGACAGGTACTGGGTGGATGCAGGGTGTCCTAGTGAACTGGACTGACACTGGAACAGGGTTCCAACAGTTCTGGATTTTTCATTATAGTTTTGTTTTCATTTAGTTTGGACTTTTTTTTCTCTAATTCAGTTCGTTTTAAGTAGTTTTCAAAGCAGGTTTGCTAGTTTTTATTAATTTAAGTTGTTTCTAAATGTTTAGTTGTAGTTTAGTTTTAATTTAGTTGTAGTTCAGTTGTAGTTCGGTTGTAGTTCAGTTGTAGTTCAGTTGTAGTTCAGTTGTAGTTTAGTTGTAGTTCAGTTGTAGTTCACTTGTAGTTCACTTGTAGTTTAGTTGTAGTTCAGTTGTAGTTCAGTTGTAGTTCAGTTGTAGTTCACTTGTAGTTCACTTGTAGTTCAGTTGTAGTTCAGTTGTAGTTTAGTTGTAGTTCAGTTGTAGTTTAGTTGTAGTTTAGTTGTAGTTCAGTTGTAGTTTAGTTGTAGTTCAGTTGTAGTTTAGTTCAGTTGTAGTTCAGTTGTAGTTCAGTTGTAGTTCAGTTGTAGTTCAGTTGTAGTTTAGTTGTAGTTCAGTTGTAGTTTAGTTCAGTTGTAGTTCAGTTGTAGTTCAGTTGTAGTTAGTTGTAGTTCAGTTGTAGTTCAGTTGTAGTTTAGTTGTAGTTTAGTTGTAGTTCAGTTGTAGTTTAGTTGTAGTTTAGTTGTAGTTCAGTTGTAGTTTAGTTGTAGTTTAGTTGTAGTTTGTAGTAGTGTAGTTAGTTGTAGTTTAGTTGTAGTTCTGTTGTAGTTAGTTGTAGTTCAGTTGTAGTTTAGTTGTAGTTCAGTTGTAGTTCAGTTGTAGTTCAGTTGTAGTTTAGTTGTAGTTCTGTTGTAGTTTAGTTGTAGTTCAGTTGTAGTTTAGTTGTAGTTCAGTTGTAGTTTAGTTGTAGTTCTGTTGTAGTTCAGTTGTAGTTCAGTTGTAGTTTAGTTGTAGTTCAGTTGTAGTTTAGTTGTAGTTCAGTTGTAGTTCAGTTGTAGTTCAGTTGTAGTTTAGTTGTAGTTCTGTTGTAGTTTAGTTGTAGTTCTGTTGTAGTTTAGTTGTAGTTCAGTTGTAGTTTAGTTGTAGTTCTGTTGTAGTTCAGTTGTAGTTCAGTTGTAGTTCAGTTGTAGTTTAGTTGTAGTTCAGTTGTAGTTTAGTTGTAGTTCAGTTGTAGTTCAGTTGTAGTTTAGTTGTAGTTCAGTTGTAGTTCAGTTGTAGTTTAGTTGTAGTTCAGTTGTAGTTCAGTTGTAGTTCAGTTGTAGTTTAGTTGTAGTTCTGTTGTAGTTTAGTTGTAGTTCAGTTGTAGTTTAGTTGTAGTTCTGTTGTAGTTCAGTTGTAGTTCAGTTGTAGTTTAGTTGTAGTTTAGTTGTAGTTCAGTTGTAGTTCAGTTGTAGTTCAGTTGTAGTTCAGTTGTAGTTCAGTGGTCTCTTTTCTCTTCTTCTCTGTGCTCCTATTCAAATCAATCCCAGACAGGACTCTGCTGCTTTAGTCTCCATGTTTCCAGGTAGAGTGGGGACCAGAAGACGACTGGAAACCACAAGTGAACACAAGTGACGGAGCAAAAAGTGTCGTATGGAGACAGCACAGAAAACTGAGAGAGACAAAGAAATCCACTGAACATCAATCTGACATTGACAAAGACCAAAACCAAGGGAATTTGATCCATAATTTTTATCCGTTTTAATTAGTTTTGTAAACACACAATACAGTTTCAGTTAGTTATGTTTTTTTTTTCTTTTAATTATGGTTTTTATTTGCTTCAGTTCACGAAAATGTTTTTTCAAATCTAGTTTTCATCATTTCGTTCGTTTTCGTTAACGATGATAACCTTGACTGGACGGGGTTTTTCCACCATTGGTTTTCTGTTCCTTTTAAAGTCCATGGTGTTTATGAACAGACTCATCGTCACTAAAGGTTCTTAAATATTCCACATGAACAGAGAAATGAACATTTAGGCCCAATCCCAATTCACCCCTTGGCCCCTCCCCCTTGGCTCCTCCCCGTTGGCCCCTCCCCATGGCCCTCACACCTGACACTACCCCTTGAAATGGAGTTGTCAGGGGTAGGGGTTGAAACATGGGACGACCCTTTACAACCTGTTACGTCATCAGCAGTCATCGATGCCACTATAAACAGATGCGATAACTTTGTTTCTGACAGAATTCTCCACGTGGTCAGCAGATGTAACCGTTTGTGTTCCATGGCCTTTGGTCGTCTTTTTACGTCCATCAACAATAAACCGCAAAAATGCGATCTATAACACATCAAAAAGGTATTAAACGATCAATCAAATGATTAAGTTGTTTACAAAGAAAATCCGTACATTTGTGTGTTTCTTTCGTCGTACTGCTGCACTTTTTTTTTTTTACTGTGTTTACCTCCATCTTGCCAATGATTTGAACTGAATTATGGGAAATTTCTCCTACCCCTCCGCTCGTAGTGTGGTCCTGAAAAATCTCTGTTTTGAGGTTTATGCAGCCCTCCCCCTTAGCCCCTCCTCTCTGTCTAATCGAGAATTAGGACACCCCTACCCCTTCATGTGTACGCGTAAAACGGAGGGGGAGGGGTAAGGGGGAGGGGCCAAGGGGTTAATTGCGATTCCGCCTTACACTATACACCCTCCACATATACACTTCTGAACATGCTGTTTAACCAAGTGTTTGTTCTGGTTAAAGTGTTTAAAGCTGTTCTAGGTACTATTCATATTCCAGCTCTGACCAGCAGGGGTCAGTCTGGTACCAGAACGCACTTAGAACCAAAACCACCAACGAACCAACCCTATGAACCACAGACTGGATCAGTCACTGAATAAGGAATAAAGAATAAAGAATAAAGCTCATTGTTTCTACACATTTGTATTATAGTATCATCAAGTTTTCTCAAACTCAGACGCTTCTTTGAACAGTCGTTAAAATAACACTGTCTTATAATCTTCACAAGCTGCATCAGCTGATAGTTTACATTATAGCTCTGTTAGCTTAGCTCTGTTTTTAGACTGAAAACATCCACAGTAAAACCGCTAATCACGTTTTCTGTTTGGTTTGTGTCGTCAGCAGCTGAACAATAATAATAATAATAATAATAATAATAATAATAATAATAATAATAATAATAATACATCAGTTTTATATAGCGCTTTTCCAAGTACTCAAAGAGGCTTTACAATAAACAGCCAAGGGGCAAACATACATCAAACGGGTAAACAGATATGGAGTTAATACTAAATGACAATCAAAGAACAAATACTGAGACAAATACGGACAAAAAAAATAAAAAATCACACAAGAGAAGGTAGATGAGAGTGAATGAACTAAAGATCTGTTTGAATCCAACAAACAAGGTCAGAACTGTCACAGTTTAGTCTGAAGCGTGGATCAACAAACAGCACCTTAACAAAGATAATGACATCCCATAACTACAAAAGCACTCACAGAGCACAGACGTCTGCCAAGGCAGATCAGTTTGAATATTTACCTTGAAAACAAACAGTCACCTCACATTGTACCATCACATACAGATGAAATAGAATCCAGGAGGTCAAATGTGAGACACACTGAAATATTCCGAATCCAGTGTTCAGTCGGTGCAGGAAAAGCTGCTTTTTGGGAGATGACACAGTGTGGAGCAGGAACACTGATGCATGCACTAGGACATCCACACACTCCAGGTCTGATGTGGATTACAGATGATGCTCTGTTCCAGTTTTGTCCACACGTTGCACCAGACAGTGTTTCCACAGTCCTGGGGTTCCGTTTGAGGTCCTGTTGGAGACGTTGGCCTCACACTTTACCCACGACCACAGAACAGATCAACCCAGCAACGACTGACGGAGCTCAGCAGTGAACTTGGACATTTCTACTCCAAATGGGAAATAATTAGGCTTTATTTGGTGTCATTTTGCTAATCAGAATGACACGGCTGTCTTTGTAATACGATGCCTCGAAAACACCTGAATTAAAGCGGTATTTGTCATATTTGTCTAAACTCACTGTTCTTAGTCTGTGCTTCATTTCTTTGTGTATTTGGACTCTAATAGTTCACACAGTTTGAATTTGAACCCTCCAGCTGCAGCAAAGCTAACTTTATATTACTTCCAGAAAAAATCGTGTGGATTTCTACAGCCTGTTTTAATTCCTTCTCGATTAGTTACATTTTATCACTAGTTGCGCCTCCACATTTGCACATATCAGGTCCAGACTTCAGACCAACATTTTTACAAGAACGACATAGTTGTTTGTCAGCAGCAGCAGTTGGAGTAAAAACTGAAAATCTGTCCAAACGTGGAGCCCACTCCATAAAATGTTCAGGTGCTGGTTGAACTGGACAGAGCAGCACAGCCAATAACCTGGAGGGGGCGGGGCCTGAAGTGTCTCCTGTGCATTTAAAGGGCCAGCGCTCCAAACCCCCTTTGTGGTGTCATTAGTCAGAAATAGTGTTGCACATGGACCTGTGGAGCTGAATGAATGAAGAATTCAGAGCCAAGCAGAGCATTTACAGTTTATGGAGACCACAGGGACATGAGGGAAAAGGAAGAATTCCATTTAAAAAAGCAAAATATCACTCCTTTAATGGCCCGTTCCAAAGTGCTCCATCCCACCTCAAAGCATTCCGGACCATCCATGTTGAACATAAACAACAAATATGGAAGACCGCCAGGCTGTTCCACATGCAGGTGTGTATGCTCCCACAGATACTGGAAGGTTAAACCAAGAAGAACGTTTGGAGTTGTCATTACTTACACTGGCCTACACTAAAACTTGCTTGTCACCCTTGATTGTTAATATCTCTGGTGTCATTTTTCCACTTTGCAAATTCATCCCATGGGCTGGATTGGATCTTTCCAGTTTTGGCCTGTGAGCCATATGTTTCCCCCCCGTTCTAAATGGTAAGAAATAACATGTTAAAACACCATAAATCACACAGTACAGCAGCATCTTATCGCCTGGAGGAACCCCCCTCTGAACGCCGCTGTGCAGTCCTGTGGTATTCTCTGCTTTTGTCTGATTCCTGCTTGAACTGAAGCGTCACAGACTGAAGCATCAGCAGTGCAGACATACCCGTGTGTGTGTGTGTGTGTGTGTGTGTGTGTGTGTGTGTGGACTGATGCGTCTGCACACAGAACAAGGAGACGCCAAGGTGACACATGCTTATTAGATCCACTTATCTCCCCCTCACACACCAACACAACAGTGGGGGGGGGCGTTGCATCCAGAGGTCAACTGCAACAAAAACCCTCGAGCTCCCGCGTCGCTGCTGCTCGACTCCTTATTGTGAAAACTTGAACCAATCACATGCTCTGATATTCACGACTGTGTGTACCTGTTCAGATGAGGCTGTTTTATTCAAGTTACATGGAAATAAACTGGCTGCTGAAGTACACACAGCTGCTGCTTCTGATGTCATGTTTATCGACATTAGAAAAGGGAAGTGGACTCTGTTTGCATGAGTGTGTGTGTGTGTGTGTGTCTTGGGCATCACACTAAATCCATACACAGCTGACTGCTGCAGTTTGTCATAATTACATATTTTTGCTCAAAGAACAGACTAGCAAAAACAGTAAGCTGATAGGACTAATAATTTGGGAGATATTAGTAATTCTGGAATACAATATCCTTACAATCGCATTGCTATGCCCAGAACACTTTGGCGGTGACTGCTGGACAAGTGCGGTACAGCATGCACAGATACACAACAGAATAAAAAACTACCACATCTAGAACCCGTGGATCCCCTGGGGTCAACGTGCTAGTATACTATTATTTAAAAGAATTCACCACTAAAACCTCACTAAAACAAAGCTTAAGTAATAATCTTCCATCTCTCTCTCACTGACTGTACTCTGCTGCTCTCTGCTCCACCCACTTCAAGTTGATAGGACCAATATTTTAGGAGATATTAGTAATTTTGGAATACAATATCCTTACAATCGCGTTGCTATGCCTAGAACACTTTGGCGGTGACTGCTGGACAAATGCGGTACAGCATGTGTGAATACACAACAAATATCCAGGATGTTGGCCCCTCAGGGTCAGGGTGTGGATTTGAACCCCCCTCCCCTTCCCATCCCACCCTTAGTATAAACAATGATGAAGTCAACGCAGGAGTTGAATTTAAAGCTGTTCTATATTCCAGTTCATTCCAGTTTTATGTGGTTATAGAGACTGAAAAACGCACATATACCGTAGAATATATTACTTTACGTTTGTTAAACCAACAAATCTACTTGTGGTTGAACACTTTTGCATAGTACTATATCTGGGAGAGTGTATTATGCACACTTTGCATTTCATGTTATAAAAGGTCATATTATTTTTAACAATTTATAGTCGGTTAGAATTCAAAAGTTGTTCATATTTGCAAGATTTTTTTAAAATTCTGGTCCATCCACTAAAATAATCCCATAATAAACAGTGTTAAATTCCTACACTGACACCCTTCTACTGTACCAAGTGAGTACCAACTACACACTGACACATTTAACATTTGACCTAGAACTAAAAAGAATAATGTATATGAACCAATGTTGCTGTTAATCACTGACATATGACAGGATGAGAAAATACAAAATAATAAAATAACTAATTCCACAACCGCTGTACCGGTCTGTTGTGGTTCAGAAGGAGCTGAGCCGAGAGGAGAAGCTCTGGATTTACCGGTCAGTCTACGTTCCTCCCCTCACCTGTGGTCATGAGCTTTGGGTCAGGACCGAAAGGACCAGATCCCAGATACAAGCGGTCCAAATGAGTTTCCTCTGTAGGGTGGGTGGACGCACCCTTAGGGATAGGGGGAGGAGCTCAGTCACCGGGGAGGAGCTCAGTCACCGGGGAGGAGCTCAGAGTAGAGCTGCTGCTCCTCCACATCCAGAGGAACCAGCTGAGGTGGATCAGACATCTGTTTCAGATCCTCCTGGACGCCTCCCTGGGGAGGTGTTCTGGTCATGTCCCACCGGGAGGAGACCTCGGGGAAGACCCAGGACACGTTGGAGACACTATGTCTGTGGGCTGGACTGGGAACGCCTCGGGGTCCCCCCGGAAGAACTGGAGGAGGAGTCTGAGGAGAGGGAAGTCTGGGCGTCCCTGCTTAGACTGTTACCCCCGCGACCCGGCCCCGGATAAGCAGAAGAAAATGGATGGATGGAAAATAACTAATTCATTTTTTATGTAGTATATTGAAAAAAAAGTTTTTTGTGCTTTTTGTATCAAAAAATATGGTTTGTTTACATTACAAATATGGCACTTAATGGGTTAAAAAATTCAGACCAATGGCCCTGTATCCTAGCGGCCAAATTCAAAGCTTTAGGAAATGTATCCAGATCCATTTATTCTCCCCAGTTCTGTGTATTTATTCTATTACAGAAATAGCCCATGTTTTAGTCATATTCATATCAGAGCTGGAAAAAATGTGGTTTTGGATTGTTTTGTTTTACGGTGGTTTTAAGGCTGTTTTAGGGGGCTTTTTGGGTTGTTTTACGGTGGTTTTAAGGCTGTTTTAGGGGGCTTTTTGGGTTGTTTTACGGTGGTTTTAAGGCTGTTTTAGGTGCTTTTTGGGTTGTTTTACGGTGGTTTTAAGGCTGTTTTAGGTGCTTTTTGGGTTGTTTTACGGCGGTTTTAAGGCTGTTTTAGGGGGCTTTTTGGGTTGTTTTACGGCGGTTTTAAGGCTGTTTTAGGGGGCTTTTTGGGTTGTTTTACGGTGGTTTTAAGGCTGTTTTAGGGGGCTTTTTGGGTTGTTTTACGGTGGTTTTAAGGCTGTTTTAGGTGCTTTTTGGGTTGTTTTACGGCGGTTTTAAGGCTGTTTTAGGGGGCTTTTTGGGTTGTTTTACGGCGGTTTTAAGGCTGTTTTAGGGGGCTTTTTGGGTTGTTTTACGGCGGTTTTAAGGCTGTTTTAGGGGGGTTTTTGGGTTGTTTTACGGCGGTTTTAAGGCTGTTTTAGGGGGCTTTTTGGGTTGTTTTACGGCGGTTTTAAGGCTGTTTTAGAGGGCTTTTTGGGTTGTTTTACAGTGGTTTTAAAGCTGTTTTAGGGGGCTTTTTGGGTTGTTTTACGGCGGTTTTAAGGCTGTTTTAGGGGGCTTTTTGGGTTGTTTTGCGGCGGTTTTAAGGCTGTTTTAGGGGGCTTTTTGGGTTGTTTTACGGCGGTTTTAAGGCTGTTTTAGTTGCTTTTTGGGTTGTTTTACGGTGGTTTTAAGGCTGTTTTAGGGGGCTTTTTGGGTTGTTTACGGTGGTTTTAAGGCTGTTTTAGGTGCTTTTTGGGTTGTTTTACGGCGGTTTTAAGGCTGTTTTAGGGGGCTTTTTGGGTTGTTTTACGGCGGTTTTAAGGCTGTTTTAGGGGGCTTTTGGGTTGTTTTACGGCGGTTTTAAGGCTGTTTTAGGGGGCTTTTTGGGTTGTTTTACGGTGGTTTTAAGGCTGTTTTAGGGGGCTTTTTGGGTTGTTTTACGGCGGTTTTAAGGCTGTTTTAGGGGGCTTTTTGGGTTGTTTTACGGTGGTTTTAAGGCTGTTTTAGGTGCTTTTTGGGTTGTTTTACGGCGGTTTTAAGGCTGTTTTAGGGGGCTTTTTGGGTTGTTTTACGGTGGTTTTAAGGCTGTTTTAGGGGGCTTTTTGGGTTGTTTTACGGTGGTTTTAAGGCTGTTTTAGGGGGCTTTTTGGGTTGTTTTACGGTGGTTTTAAGGCTGTTTTAGGGGGCTTTTTGGGTTGTTTTACGGCGGTTTTAAGGCTGTTTTAGGGGGCTTTTTGGGTTGTTTTACGGTGGTTTTAAGGCTGTTTTAGGGGGCTTTTTGGGTTGTTTTACGGTGGTTTTAAAGCTGTTTTAGGGGGCTTTTTGGGTTGTTTTACGGCGGTTTTAAGGCTGTTTTTGGGTGCTTTTTGGGTTGTTTTACGGTGGTTTTAAGGCTGTTTTAGGGGGCTTTTTGGGTTGTTTTACGGCGGTTTTAAGGCTGTTTTAGGGGGCTTTTTTGGTTGTTTTACGGTGGTTTTAAGGTTGTTTTAGGGGGCTTTTTGGGTTGTTTTACAGTGGTTTTAAGGCTGTTTTAGGTGCTTTTTGGGTTGTTTTACGGCGGTTTTAAGGCTGTTTTAGGGGGCTTTTTGGGTTGTTTTACGGTGGTTTTAAGGCTGTTTTAGGGGGCTTTTTGGGTTGTTTTACGGTGGTTTTAAGGCTGTTTTAGGGGGCTTTTTGGGTTGTTTTACGGTGGTTTTAAGGCTGTTTTAGGGGGCTTTTGGGTTGTTTTACGGTGGTTTTAAGGCTGTTTTAGGGGGCTTTTTGGGTTGTTTTACGGCGGTTTTAAGGCTGTTTTAGGGGGCTTTTTGGGTTGTTTTACGGTGGTTTTAAGGCTGTTTTAGGGGGCTTTTTGGGTTGTTTTACGGTGGTTTTAAAGCTGTTTTAGGGGGCTTTTTGGGTTGTTTTACGGCGGTTTTAAGGCTGTTTTAGGGGGCTTTTTGGGTTGTTTTACGGTGGTTTTAAGGCTGTTTTAGGGGGCTTTTTGGGTTGTTTTACGGCGGTTTTAAGGCTGTTTTAGTTGCTTTTTGGGTTGTTTTACGGTGGTTTTAAGGCTGTTTTAGGGGGCTTTTTGGGTTGTTTTACGGTGGTTTTAAGGCTGTTTTAGGTGCTTTTTGGGTTGTTTTACGGCGGTTTTAAGGCTGTTTTAGGGGGCTTTTTGGGTTGTTTTACGGCGGTTTTAAGGCTGTTTTAGGGGGCTTTTTGGGTTGTTTTACGGCGGTTTTAAGGCTGTTTTAGGGGGCTTTTTGGGTTGTTTTACGGCGGTTTTAAGGCTGTTTTAGGGGGCTTTTTGGGTTGTTTTACGGGGGTTTTAGGGCGGTTTTAGGGGCTTTTTGGGTTGTTTTACGGTGGTTTTAAGGCTGTTTTAGGTGCTTTTTGGGTTGTTTTACGGTGGTTTTAAGGCTGTTTTAGGTGCTTTTTGGGTTGTTTTACGGTGGTTTTAAGGCTGTTTTAGGGGGCTTTTTGGGTTGTTTTACGGTGGTTTTAAGGCTGTTTTAGGGGGCTTTTTGGGTTGTTTTACGGCGGTTTTAAGGCTGTTTTAGGGGGCTTTTTGGGTTGTTTTACGGCGGTTTTAAGGCTGTTTTAGGGGGCTTTTTGGGTTGTTTTACGGCGGTTTTAAGGCTGTTTTAGGGGGCTTTTTGGGTTGTTTTACGGCGGTTTTAAGGCTGTTTTAGGGGGCTTTTGGGTTTTACGCGTTAGGCTTTTTGGGTTGTTTTACGGTGGTTTTAAGGCTGTTTTAGGGGGCTTTTTGGGTTGTTTTACGGCGGTTTTTAAGGCTGTTTTAGGGGGCTTTTTGGGTTGTTTTACGGCGGTTTTTAGGCTGTTTTAGGGGGCTTTTTGGGTTGTTTTACGGCGGTTTTAAGGCTGTTTTAGGGGGCTTTTTGGGTTGTTTTACGGTGGTTTTAAGGCTGTTTTAGGTGCTTTTTGGGTTGTTTTACGGTGGTTTTAAGGCTGTTTTAGATGCTTTTTGGGTTGTTTTACGGTGGTTTTAAGGCTGTTTTAGGGGGCTTTTTGGGTTGTTTTACGGTGGTTTTAAGGCTGTTTTAGGGGGCTTTTTGGGTTGTTTTACGGCGGTTTTAAGGCTGTTTTAGGGGGCTTTTTGGGTTGTTTTACGGCGGTTTTAAGGCTGTTTTAGGGGGCTTTTTGGGTTGTTTTACGGCGGTTTTAAGGCTGTTTTAGGGGGTTTTTTGGGTTGTTTTACGGCGGTTTTAAGGCTGTTTTAGGGGGCTTTTTGGGTTGTTTTACGGCGGTTTTAAGGCTGTTTTAGGTGCTTTTTGGGTTGTTTTACGGTGGTTTTAAGGCTGTTTTAGGTGCTTTTTGGGTTGTTTTACGGCGGTTTTAAGGCTGTTTTAGGTGCTTTTTGGGTTGTTTTACGGCGGTTTTAAGGCTGTTTTAGGGGGCTTTTTGGGTTGTTTTACGGCGGTTTTAAGGCTGTTTTAGGGGGCTTTTTGGGTTGTTTTACGGCGGTTTTAAGGCTGTTTTAGGGGGCTTTTTGGGTTGTTTTACGGTGGTTTTAAGGCTGTTTTAGGGGGCTTTTTGGGTTGTTTTACGGCGGTTTTAAGGCTGTTTTAGGGGGCTTTTTGGGTTGTTTTACGGCGGTTTTAAGGCTGTTTTAGGGGGCTTTTTGGGTTGTTTTACGGTGGTTTTAAGGCTGTTTTAGGGGGCTTTTTGGGTTGTTTTACGGCGGTTTTAAGGCTGTTTTAGTTGCTTTTTGGGTTGTTTTACGGTGGTTTTAAGGCTGTTTTAGGGTGCTTTTGGGTTGTTTTACGGTGGTTTTAAGGCTGTTTAGGGGGCTTTTTGGGTTGTTTTACGGTGGTTTTAAGGCTGTTTTAGGGGGCTTTTTGGGTTGTTTTACGGTGGTTTTAAGGCTGTTTTAGGTGCTTTTTGGGTTGTTTTACGGCGGTTTTAAGGCTGTTTTAGGGGGCTTTTTGGGTTGTTTTACGGCGGTTTTAAGGCTGTTTTAGGGGGCTTTTTGGGTTGTTTTACGGTGGTTTTAAGGCTGTTTTAGGGGGCTTTTTGGGTTGTTTTACGGTGGTTTTAAGGCTGTTTTAGGGGGCTTTTTGGGTTGTTTTAACGGCGGTTTTAAGGCTGTTTTAGGGGGCTTTTTGGGTTGTTTTACGGTGGTTTTAAAGCTGTTTTAGGGGGCTTTTTGGGTTGTTTTACGGCGGTTTTAAGGCTGTTTTAGGGGGCTTTTTGGGTTGTTTTACGGTGGTTTTAAGGCTGTTTTAGGGGGCTTTTTGGGTTGTTTTACGGCGGTTTTAAGGCTGTTTTAGTTGCTTTTTGGGTTGTTTTACGGTGGTTTTAAGGCTGTTTTAGGGGGCTTTTTGGGTTGTTTTACGGCGGTTTTAAGGCTGTTTTAGGTGCTTTTTGGGTTGTTTTACGGCGGTTTTAAGGCTGTTTTAGGGGGCTTTTTGGGTTGTTTTACGGCGGTTTTAAGGCTGTTTTAGGGGGCTTTTGGGTTGTTTTACGGCGGTTTTAAGGCTGTTTTAGGGGGCTTTTTGGGTTGTTTTACGGCGGTTTTAAGGCTGTTTTAGGGGGCTTTTTGGGTTGTTTTACGGCGGTTTTAAGGCTGTTTTAGGGGGCTTTTTGGGTTGTTTTACGGTGGTTTTAAGGCTGTTTTAGGTGCTTTTTGGGTTGTTTTACGGTGGTTTTAAGGCTGTTTTAGGTGCTTTTTGGGTTGTTTTACGGTGGTTTTAAGGCTGTTTTAGGGGGCTTTTTGGGTTGTTTTACGGTGGTTTTAAGGCTGTTTTAGGGGGCTTTTTGGGGTGTTTTACGGTGGTTTTAAGGCTGTTTTAGGGGGCTTTTTGGGTTGTTTTACGGTGGTTTTAAGGCTGTTTTAGGTGCTTTTTGGGTTGTTTTACGGCGGTTTTAAGGCTGTTTTAGGGGGCTTTTTGGGTTGTTTTACGGCGGTTTTAAGGCTGTTTTAGGGGGCTTTTTGGGTTGTTTTACGGCGGTTTTAAGGCTGTTTTAGGGGGCTTTTTGGGTTGTTTTACGGCGGTTTTAAGGCTGTTTTAGGGGGCTTTTTGGGTTGTTTTACGGCGGTTTTAAGGCTGTTTTAGAGGGCTTTTTGGGTTGTTTTACAGTGGTTTTAAAGCTGTTTTAGGGGGCTTTTTGGGTTGTTTTACGGCGGTTTTAAGGCTGTTTTAGGGGGCTTTTTGGGTTGTTTTACGGTGGTTTTAAGGCTGTTTTAGGGGGCTTTTTGGGTTGTTTTACGGCGGTTTTAAGGCTGTTTTAGTTGCTTTTTGGGTTGTTTTACGGTGGTTTTAAGGCTGTTTTAGGGGGCTTTTTGGGTTGTTTTACGGTGGTTTTAAGGCTGTTTTAGGTGCTTTTTGGGTTGTTTTACGGCGGTTTTAAGGCTGTTTTAGGGGGCTTTTTGGGTTGTTTTACGGCGGTTTTAAGGCTGTTTTAGGGGGCTTTTGGGTTGTTTTAACGGCGGTTTTAAGGCTGTTTTAGGGGGCTTTTTGGGTTGTTTTACGGTGGTTTTAAGGCTGTTTTAGGTGCTTTTTGGGTTGTTTTACGGTGGTTTTAAGGCTGTTTTAGGTGCTTTTTGGGTTGTTTTACGGTGGTTTTAAGGCTGTTTTAGGGGGCTTTTTGGGTTGTTTTACGGTGGTTTTAAGGCTGTTTTAGGGGGCTTTTTGGGTTGTTTTACGGTGGTTTTAAGGCGGTTTTAGGGGGCTTTTTGGGTTGTTTTACGGTGGTTTTAAGGCTGTTTTAGGTGCTTTTTGGGTTGTTTTACGGCGCTTTTAAGGCTGTTTTAGGGGGCTTTTTGGGTTGTTTTACGGCGGTTTTAAGGCTGTTTTAGGGGGCTTTTTGGGTTGTTTTACGGCGGTTTTAAGGCTGTTTTAGGGGGCTTTTTGGGTTGTTTTACGGTGGTTTTAAGGCTGTTTTAGGGGGCTTTTTGGGTTGTTTTACGGCGGTTTTAAGGCTGTTTTAGAGGGCTTTTTGGGTTGTTTTACGGTGGTTTTAAAGCTGTTTTAGGGGGCTTTTTGGGTTGTTTTACGGCGGTTTTAAGGCTGTTTTAGGGGGCTTTTTGGGTTGTTTTACGGTGGTTTTAAGGCTGTTTTAGGGGGCTTTTTGGGTTGTTTTACGGCGGTTTTAAGGCTGTTTTAGTTGCTTTTTGGGTTGTTTTACGGTGGTTTTAAGGCTGTTTTAGGGGGCTTTTTGGGTTGTTTTACGGCGGTTTTAAGGCTGTTTTAGGGGGCTTTTTGGGTTGTTTTACGGCGGTTTTAAGGCTGTTTTAGGGGGCTTTTTGGGTTGTTTTACGGCGGTTTTAAGGCTGTTTTAGGGGGCTTTTTGGGTTGTTTTACGGCGGTTTTAAGGCTGTTTTAGGGGGCTTTTTGGGTTGTTTTACGGCGGTTTTAAGGCTGTTTTAGGGGGCTTTTTGGGTTGTTTTACGGTGGTTTTAAGGCTGTTTTAGGTGCTTTTGGGTTGTTTTACGGCGGTTTTAAGGCTGTTTTAGGGGGCTTTTTGGGTTGTTTTACGGTGGTTTTAAGGCTGTTTTAGGGGGCTTTTTGGGTTGTTTTACGGTGGTTTTAAGGCTGTTTTAGGGGGCTTTTTGGGTTGTTTTACGGTGGTTTTAAGGCTGTTTTAGGGGGATTTTTGGGTTGTTTTACGGCGGTTTTAAGGCTGTTTTAGGGGGCTTTTTGGGTTGTTTTACGGTGGTTTTAAGGCTGTTTTAGGGGGCTTTTTGGGTTGTTTTACGGTGGTTTTAAAGCTGTTTTAGGGGGCTTTTTGGGTTGTTTTACGGCGGTTTTAAGGCTGTTTTAGGGGGCTTTTTGGGTTGTTTTACGGTGGTTTTAAGGCTGTTTTAGGGGGCTTTTTGGGTTGTTTTGCGGGGGTTTTAAGGCTGTTTTAGGGGGCTTTTTGGGTTGTTTTACGGTGGTTTTAAGGTTGTTTTAGGGGGCTTTTTGGGTTGTTTTACAGTGGTTTTAAGGCTGTTTTAGGTGCTTTTTGGGTTGTTTTACGGCGGTTTTAAGGCTGTTTTAGGGGGCTTTTGGGTTGTTTTACGGTGGTTTTAAGGCTGTTTTAGGGGGCTTTTTGGGTTGTTTTACGGTGGTTTTAAGGCTGTTTTAGGGGGCTTTTTGGGTTGTTTTACGGTGGTTTTAAGGCTGTTTTAGGGGGCTTTTTGGGTTGTTTTACGGCGGTTTTAAGGCTGTTTTAGGGGGCTTTTTGGGTTGTTTTACGGTGGTTTTAAGGCTGTTTTAGGGGGCTTTTTGGGTTGTTTTACGGTGGTTTTAAAGCTGTTTTAGGGGGCTTTTTGGGTTGTTTTACGGCGGTTTTAAGGCTGTTTTAGGGGGCTTTTTGGGTTGTTTTACGGTGGTTTTAAGGCTGTTTTAGGGGGCTTTTTGGGTTGTTTTACGGCGGTTTTAAGGCTGTTTTAGTTGCTTTTTGGGTTGTTTTACGGTGGTTTTAAGGCTGTTTTAGGGGGCTTTTTGGGTTGTTTTACGGTGGTTTTAAGGCTGTTTAGGTGCTTTTTGGGTTGTTTTACGGCGGTTTTAAGGCTGTTTTAGGGGGCTTTTTGGGTTGTTTTACGGCGGTTTTAAGGCTGTTTTAGGGGGCTTTTTGGGTTGTTTTACGGCGGTTTTAAGGCTGTTTTAGGTGCTTTTTGGGTTGTTTTACGGCGGTTTTAAGGCTGTTTTAGGGGGCTTTTTGGGTTGTTTTACGGCGGTTTTAAGGCTGTTTTAGGGGGCTTTTTGGGTTGTTTTACGGCGGTTTTAAGGCTGTTTTAGGGGGCTTTTTGGGTTGTTTTACGGCGGTTTTAAGGCTGTTTTAGGGGGCTTTTTGGGTTGTTTTACGGTGGTTTTAAGGCTGTTTTAGGGGGCTTTTTGGGTTGTTTTACGGCGGTTTTAAGGCTGTTTTAGGTGCTTTTTGGGTTGTTTTACGGTGGTTTTAAGGCTGTTTTAGGGTGCTTTTTGGGTTGTTTTACGGTGGTTTTAAGGCTGTTTTAGGGGGCTTTTTGGGTTGTTTTACGGTGGTTTTAAGGCTGTTTTAGGGGGCTTTTTGGGTTGTTTTACGGTGGTTTTAAGGCTGTTTTAGGTGCTTTTTGGGTTGTTTTACGGCGGTTTTAAGGCTGTTTTAGGGGGCTTTTTGGGTTGTTTTACGGCGGTTTTAAGGCTGTTTTAGGGGGCTTTTTGGGTTGTTTTACGGTGGTTTTAAGGCTGTTTTAGGGGGCTTTTTGGGTTGTTTTACGGTGGTTTTAAGGCTGTTTTAGGGGGCTTTTTGGGTTGTTTTACGGCGGTTTTAAGGCTGTTTTAGGGGGCTTTTTGGGTTGTTTTACGGCGGTTTTAAGGCTGTTTTAGGGGGCTTTTTGGGTTGCTTTACGGTGGTTTTAAGGCTGTTTTAGGGGGCTTTTTGGGTTGTTTTACGGTGGTTTTAAGGCTGTTTTAGGGGGCTTTTTGGGTTGTTTTACGGCGGTTTTAAGGCTGTTTTAGGTGCTTTTTGGGTTGTTTTACGGCGGTTTTAAGGCTGTTTTAGGGGGCTTTTTGGGTTGTTTTACGGTGGTTTTAAGGCTGTTTTAGGGGGCTTTTTGGGTTGTTTTACGGCGGTTTTTAAGGCTGTTTTAGGGGGCTTTTTGGGTTGTTTTACGGTGGTTTTAAGGCTGTTTTAGGTGCTTTTTGGGTTGTTTTACGGTGGTTTTAAGGCTGTTTTAGGGGGCTTTTTGGGTTGTTTTACGGTGGTTTTAAGGCTGTTTTAGGTGCTTTTTGGGTTGTTTTACGGCGGTTTTAAGGCTGTTTTAGGGGGCTTTTTGGGTTGTTTTACGGCGGTTTTAAGGCTGTTTTAGGGGGCTTTTTGGGTTGTTTTACGGCGGTTTTAAGGGTGTTTTAGGGGGCTTTTTGGGTTGTTTTACGGTGGTTTTAAGGCTGTTTTAGGGGGCTTTTTGGGTTGTTTTACGGCGGTTTTAAGGCTGTTTTAGGGGGCTTTTTGGGTTGTTTTACGGCGGTTTTAAGGCTGTTTTAGGGGGGCTTTTTTGGGTTGTTTTACGGTGGTTTTAAGGCTGTTTTAGGTGCTTTTTGGGTTGTTTTACGGCGGTTTTAAGGCTGTTTTAGGGGGCTTTTTGGGTTGTTTTACGGCGGTTTTAAGGCTGTTTTAGGGGGCTTTTTGGGTTGTTTTACGGCGGTTTTAAGGCTGTTTTAGGGGGCTTTTTGGGTTGTTTTACGGCGGTTTTAAGGCTGTTTTAGGGGGCTTTTTGGGTTGTTTTACGGCGGTTTTAAGGCTGTTTTAGGGGGCTTTTTGGGTTGTTTTACGGTGGTTTTAAGGCTGTTTTAGGGGGCTTTTTGGGTTGTTTTACGGCGGTTTTAAGGCTGTTTTAGGGGGCTTTTTGGGTTGTTTTACGGCGGTTTTAAGGCTGTTTTAGGGGGCTTTTTGGGTTGTTTTACGGCGGTTTTAAGGCTGTTTTAGGGGGCTTTTTGGGTTGTTTTACGGTGGTTTTAAGGCTGTTTTAGGGGGCTTTTTGGGTTGTTTTACGGCGGTTTTAAGGCTGTTTTAGGTGCTTTTTGGGTTGTTTTACGGTGGTTTTAAGGCTGTTTTAGGGTGCTTTTTGGGTTGTTTTACGGTGGTTTTAAGGCTGTTTTAGGGTGCTTTTTGGGTTGTTTTACGGTGGTTTTAAGGCTGTTTTAGGGGGCTTTTTGGGTTGTTTTACGGTGGTTTTAAGGCTGTTTTAGGTGCTTTTTGGGTTGTTTTACGGCGGTTTTAAGGCTGTTTTAGGGGGCTTTTTGGGTTGTTTTACGGCGGTTTTAAGGCTGTTTTAGGGGGCTTTTTGGGTTGTTTTACGGTGGTTTTAAGGCTGTTTTAGGGGGCTTTTTGGGTTGTTTTACGGTGGTTTTAAGGCTGTTTTAGGGGGCTTTTTGGGTTGTTTTACGGCGGTTTTAAGGCTGTTTTAGGGGGCTTTTTGGGTTGTTTTACGGTGGTTTTAAGGCTGTTTTAGGGGGCTTTTTGGGTTGTTTTACGGTGGTTTTAAGGCTGTTTTAGGGGGCTTTTTGGGTTGTTTTACGGTGGTTTTAAGGCTGTTTTAGGGGGCTTTTTGGGTTGTTTTACGGCGGTTTTAAGGCTGTTTTAGGTGCTTTTTGGGTTGTTTTACGGTGGTTTTAAGGCTGTTTTAGGGGGCTTTTTGGGTTGTTTTACGGCGGTTTTAAGGCTGTTTTAGGTGCTTTTTGGGTTGTTTTACGGTGGTTTTAAGGCTGTTTTAGGTGCTTTTTGGGTTGTTTTACGGTGGTTTTAAGGCTGTTTTAGGGGGCTTTTTGGGTTGTTTTACGGTGGTTTTAAGGCTGTTTTAGGGGGCTTTTTGGGTTGTTTTACGGTGGTTTTAAGGCTGTTTTAGGGGGCTTTTTGGGTTGTTTTACGGCGGTTTTAAGGCTGTTTTAGGTGCTTTTTGGGTTGTTTTACGGTGGTTTTAAGGCTGTTTTAGGGGGCTTTTTGGGTTGTTTTACGGTGGTTTTAAGGCTGTTTTAGGGGGCTTTTTGGGTTGTTTTACGGTGGTTTTAAGGCTGTTTTAGGGGGCTTTTTGGGTTGTTTTACGGTGGTTTTAAGGCTGTTTTAGGGGGCTTTTTGGGTTGTTTTACGGTGGTTTTAAGGCTGTTTTAGGGGGCTTTTTGGGTTGTTTTACGGCGGTTTTTAAGGTTGTTTTAGGGGGCTTTTTGGGTTGTTTTACGGTGGTTTTAAGGCTGTTTTAGGGGGCTTTTTGGGTTGTTTTACGGCGGTTTTAAGTCTGTTTTAGGGGGCTTTTTGGGTTGTTTACGGTGGTTTTTAAGGTTGTTTTAGGTGGCTTTTTGGGTTGTTTTACGGTGGTTTTAAAGGTTGTTTTAGGGTGCTTTTTGGGTTGTTTTACGGTGGTTTTAAGGCTGTTTTAGGGTGCTTTTTGGGTTGTTTTACGGTGGTTTTTAAGGTTGTTTTAGGGTGCTTTTTGGGTTGTTTTACGGTGGTTTTAAGGTTGTTTTCGAGTTGTGTTAAGGTGTCTTTTGGATTGTTTGACTAAGCTTCTGCATAAATTATGAGAACCTTCGTCCAGATGTTTTTTCTGAGTGTTTTTAATCCTCTTTAGTCATGAAAAAAACAACGCAGTTGAATTTTTTTATTGAACCTATTTTTCTTGCAGTTCCAGAAACATCCACTCAGTTGGACACCTTGAGTTTAACATCTGAAGCAAATAAATATGTATGTAACAAAACAATATGAGAAAATATGATGACAGCTATGTAATAAAAACATGTTTTATGCTGATAATTTAATGTTTGCTCACATTTTAACACTAATTTGTTACTCAGTTTATGGAGATAATATGCAAGAAAAAAAAAGAAGTTAATTCCACTCTAATAACAATTCTCGTTTCTGCTTAAACATGTTAGTGCAGATCAGGTTTATCCAGAACAGTAAGGTTACAGTAATGGGATGAATTACAGTGTAAATACAGACACTGATGCATGGAGTCACATTTAATGAACATGGGAATAATCACAAATTTCTTCCAATATTAAATAAATATGTGAATTTTTTACCAATGATATTAGTCCTTAGATGTTACTATGTGTAACTTACATTAGTTTTCCTAATTGTTAACTACCTGTTATTTACATTATTAGGACTCTGAAGAGATGTAATATTATCATTAAGGAAGTAAAAGTCATGCGCTTCGTTGTATAAATGTGAGATGGGGGTGGGATTTAATACATTTTCTTCTTCCCACCCCTTTATGAGCAATACAAATTGAATTTATTTCATTATTACTAGTGTACATGGCAACTGCAATATTGTTTTGATGAACTTTATTTCTTCATGTATTTGCTCTGATATTAGTTCCTTGTCGTCCTTGTACAAATATTTTGTTTTTTCTTCTGCTTGAAACAAATAAATGAATGAAACCATAGATGTAACTTGATGCTAGTATATTTTTTCTACCTTCGGGGTGTTTCCTGACATAGAAGGATTTACAAGATACTACTGGGACGTTCAGCATTTCGACTTCCTGTCGGCCATCTTGGTTTGGAGTAAATTTTATAAAATGCAGTTCCCACGACTGGCCACTAGGTGTCAGTGTATGTGACGATGCATAAGTGTCCACTGTGTTGGCTGATATGGAACTAAAACAAGCAAACCCATGAATATACCAGAGAACAGCCTTAGAAAGGGTTAAAAACTCCTTCACAGATGCCTGTGGACGTTTGTTTGCACAGATCACAGGTGTGTTCCACATCTATACTGAGCAGGAACTGAAGCAGTGTTCAACCGTTTCCCCACTTTGGTGCATTATGGAGGTTTTTGTGTTTGTTTCGTGGTTTGCAGCAGCAGTGTTCCTGCCTCAGTGGATGTAGGAGCACTGCAGTAGTTTGTGGAGGTCACTGCAATGCAACAGTCGCTCTGCCGGCTGCACACGCACAACAACACACAAGTGAACACACAGGAACGCACAACAACACACAGCTGAACACACAGGAACGCACAACAACACACAGCTGAACACACAGGAACGCACAACAACACACAGCTGAACACACAGGAACGCACAACAACACACAGCTGAACACACAGGAACGCACAACAACACACAGCTGAACACACACGAACGCACAACAACACACAGCTGAACACACACAAACGCACAACAACACACAGCTGAACACACAGGAACGCACAACAACACACAGCTGAACACACACAAACGCACAACAACACACAGCTGAACACACACGAACGCACAACAACACACAGCTGAACACACACGAACGCACAACAACACACAGCTGAACACACACGAACGCACAACAACACACAGCTGAACACACAGGAACGCACAACAACACACAAGTGAACACACACGAACGCACAACACACAGCTGAACACACACGAACGCACAACAACACACAAGTGAACACACAGGAACGCACAACACACAGCTGAACACACACAAACGCACAACAACACACAGCTGAACACACAGGAACGCACAACAACACACAAGTGAACACACAGGAACGCACAACAACACACAGCTGAACACACAGGAACGCACAACACACAGCTGAACACACAGGAACGCACAACAACACACAGCTGAACACACATGAACGCACAACAGCACACAAGTGAACACACAGGAACGCACAACACACAGCTGAACACACAGGAACGCACAACACACAGCTGAACACACACGAACGCACAACAACACACAAGTGAACACACAGGAACGCACAACACACAGCTGAACACACACGAACGCACAACAACACACAGCTGAACACACACGAACGCACAACAACACACAGCTGAACACACAGGAACGCACAACAACACACAAGTGAACACACAGGAACGCACAACAACACACAGCTGAACACACACGAACGCACAACAACACACAAGTGAACACACAGGAACGCACAACAACACACAGCTGAACACACACGAACGCACAACAACACACAGCTGAACACACACGAATGCACAACAACACACAGCTGAACACACACGAATGCACAACAACACACAAGTGAACACACAGGAACGCACAACAACACACAGCTGAACACACAGGAACACACAACAACACACAAGTGAACACACAGGAACGCACAACAACACACAGCTGAACACACATGAACGCACAACAACACACAAGTGAACACACAGGAACGCACAACACACAGCTGAACACACAGGAACGCACAACACACAGCTGAACACACACGAACGCACAACAACACACAAGTGAACACACAGGAACGCACAACAACACACAGCTGAACACACACGAACGCACAACAACACACAAGTGAACACACAGGAACGCACAACAACACACAGCTGAACACACACGAACGCACAACAACACACAGCTGAACACACACGAATGCACAACAACACACAGCTGAACACACACGAATGCACAACAACACACAAGTGAACACACAGGAACGCACAACAACACACAGCTGAACACACAGGAACGCACAACAACACACAGCTGAACACAGGAACACACAACAACACACAGCTGAACACACACGAACGCACAACAACACACAAGTGAACACACAGGAACGCACAACAACACACAGCTGAACACACAGGAACGCACAACAACACACAGCTGAACACACACGAACGCACAACAACACACAGCTGAACACACACGAACGCACAACAACACACAAGTGAACACACACGAACGCACAACAACACACAGCTGAACACACACGAACGCACAACAACACACAAGTGAACACACAGGAACGCACAACAACACACAGCTGAACACACACGAACGCACAACAACACACAGCTGAACACAGGAACACACAACAACACACAGCTGAACACACAGGAACGCACAACAACACACAGCTGAACACAGGAACACACAACAACACACAGCTGAACACACAGGAACACACAACAACACACAGCTGAACACAGGAACACATAACAACACACAGCTGAACACACAGGAACACACAACACACAGCTGAACACAGGAACACACAACAACACACAGCTGAACACACACGAACACACAACAACACACAGCTGAACACAGGAACACACAACAACACACAGCTGAACACAGGAACACATAACAACACACAGCTGAACACAGGAACACACAACAACACACAGCTGAACACACACGAACACACAACAACACACAGCTGAACACAGGAACACACAACAACACACAGCTGAACACAGGAACACACAACAACACACAGCTGAACACAGGAACACACAACAACACACAGCTGAACACAGGAACACACAACAACACACAGCTGAACACAGGAACACACAACAACACACAGCTGAACACACAGGAACACACAACAACACACAGCTGAACACACAGGAACACACAACACACAGCTGAACACACAGGAACACACAACACACAGCTGAACACAGGAACACACAACAACACACAGCTGAACACAGGAACACACAACAACACACAGCTGAACACAGGAACACACAACAACACACAGCTGAACACACAGGAACACACAACAACACACAGCTGAACACAGGAACACACAACAACACACAGCTGAACACAGGAACACACAACACACAGCTGAACACACAGGAACACACAACAACACACAGCTGAACACACAGGAACACACAACAACACACAGCTGAACACACAGGAACACACAACAACACACAGCTGAACACAGGAACACATAACAACACACAGCTGAACACACAGGAACACACAACACACAGCTGAACACAGGAACACACAACAACACACAGCTGAACACACACGAACACACAACAACACACAGCTGAACACAGGAACACACAACAACACACAGCTGAACACAGGAACACATAACAACACACAGCTGAACACAGGAACACACAACAACACACAGCTGAACACACACGAACACACAACAACACACAGCTGAACACAGGAACACACAACAACACACAGCTGAACACAGGAACACACAACAACACACAGCTGAACACAGGAACACACAACAACACACAGCTGAACACAGGAACACACAACAACACACAGCTGAACACAGGAACACACAACAACACACAGCTGAACACACAGGAACACACAACAACACACAGCTGAACACACAGGAACACACAACACACAGCTGAACACACAGGAACACACAACACACAGCTGAACACAGGAACACACAACAACACACAGCTGAACACAGGAACACACAACAACACACAGCTGAACACAGGAACACACAACAACACACAGCTGAACACACAGGAACACACAACAACACACAGCTGAACACAGGAACACACAACAACACACAGCTGAACACAGGAACACACAACACACAGCTGAACACACAGGAACACACAACAACACACAGCTGAACACACAGGAACACACAACAACACACAGCTGAACACAGGAACACACATGCATTCCCAGAGGAGGTGGCATTCATCTCCTCCAGCAGTGCGGACTGGAGCAGCTTGCATCCAAACACAGACAGGCAGCAGATTCCGAGCAGCACAGCGTCTGGATCTGGTTTTCACATGAACTGTGTGGATCCAAAGGAAACCTGCTCCGTTTGTAGGAGCCACTCCTCCACAGCGGAGCCAGCAGCAAACACACCCTTCTGTCCATCTGAGGAGGGTTCTGCTGCTGCGTTAGCATCCAACCGGACCTGGGTCCACATGGTCCGTGTGACTACAGCAGAACCCCCACCATCAGAACAGTCATCGGGTTTATGAGCCGCGGGTCAGGAGGGTTTAGTCCCAAGTACGAGTGAGCTTCAAACCAGCCAGAGCAGGTTCTGAGGTCGCTGAATCCACACAAATGAAGTTCAGGTCATGCAGCTGCTTTAGTTAATGACAATGAACTGGTGCAATTTCACAACATTTGAAAATACAGAGCTAGCTGCACATTATCCTGGTTTAAAAACCCTTAAAACAGGATTTTTGGGTGGTTTTTGGATGGTTTTAGGGTTGGTTTTTTGGGTAGTTTTATGGTGGTTTTAAGGGTGTTTTTAGGGGTGGATTGTGGGTTGTTTTAGAGTGCTTTTTGGGTTGATTGTGGGCAGTTTTATGGTGGTTTTCAGGTTGTTTTAGGTGGTTTTTGGATTATTTAGGGTAATTTTAAGGTGTTTTAAGGTTGTTCTTGGGTGGGTTTTGGGTTGTTTTAGGGTTAATTTTGAGTGGTTTTTGGGTGACTTCTGGATGGATTTAGGGCTGCTTTCGGATGGTTTTAGGGTGGTTTTTGGATCGTTTTCAGGGCACAATATTGTTAAAACTGCACTGACTTCTGTTAAGACATTTCAGCTTGTTCATATTTGTTCAGGTTAATCACATTTCTTGGAAAAAGGACAGTTTGTAAATGTAATTAGATCTCGGAGGGAAGGGTGCAATATATGAAGTGGGTGTACTACTTAATTGTGATTATGCTGATTTTAAGATTATGCGACTGAATTGTTTTGTGATTGTATGAATGTGAAAGCAGCAATGTGTAGCACTGTTGTCCACAACAAATTTCCCGTATGGGACACTAAAGTTTATCCTGATCCTGATTACTTTCATATAATTTTACTTTTTTTTTTTTTTTTTACACTAAAATAAAGAGAAATACTTGGAGTTTTCAGTATTTAAAGGGTATTTTGATCGTATTTTACTGATCTGACCCACTTGAGATTGAATTTAAATAACTGTTAATTTCTTCAGTGTAATTTTTGCATTTCACAAATTCATCCCATGGACCGGATTGGACCCTTTCACCTGTTCACCGCTGCCTCTGACTTAAAGGCTTTTGACTTTTTACATTTCAGATTCTCCTTCCAAACTCTGCACTGCAACTCTTACTTGAATATGTGTGTGTTTATATTTTTGGGTGTTATGTGTTGTTTTCTTCCTTGCTGTTTTTAATCACCTTTTACATGTTTCTGTTATAATTCTAAATGTGTTTCTTTTTCCTGTCGCTGTATTTCAGTGTCCTGTGTGAAGTACCTTGAATTGCCTTGTTGCTGAAATGTGCGATACAAATAAACTGGCCTGGCCTTTGGTGGGCCGGCTTTGGCCCATGGGCCATATGTTTGACACCCTGAGTTGGGGCGCCGCTAGCAATTGTGGGCCCCATGAAAGGTGAACCACGGGAGCCCTTCGTAAAATTCAGTATCTTGTCGATTTGTCGGAGCGGGGGGGTATGGGTAGGGTAAGGTATGTACACGGGCTGGGCACTATACACGGTATGACCGTAGAAATGATAGAAATTTGGCCACGGAACAGATTAGTGCTCTACCGTCATACCATCCATGACATCATCGCACCGGCCTCTGTGTGAAAATGGCCACAAGCACGGTAACGCCATCTGTGATTTGGACGTGGTTCGGGTTTAAAAAGTCGGATGTTGAGCAGAAAATGTAATCTGCAAGATGTGTGGAGTAAGTGTGAGCGCTAACACAAGTACCAGGAGCAGTTTATGTGACCATCTGGGGGGGGGGGGGGGGGGGGTGTCGGAGCCAAGGGGGGATGTGCTCCATAACTAACGTAACTAACGCTGGTGTGAAACGAAAGTGAAACTTTACATACTTTACATGTTATACAGTGTGTGTGTGTGTGTGTGTGTGTGTGTGTGTGTGTGTGTGTGTGTGTGTGTGTGCGTGTGTGTGTGTGTGTGACAGACAGAGCTAGTGTGTTTTAGAACTACTGTAGTTCCTCGGGGCCAAACAGCGTTCGTCTTATCGTCTCTTTCCTGGTTGTTGTCTTTCACCTGAACCTGAACTGATCCAAACTGGACTGGACTGATGCTGGAGGGTCTGCAGTCTGGTCCCTTCAGGTTCACATCAGATCTGTTGTTTTTTTTAACCTTATATCAGCTGTTATTTCATATTTCGGGTCAATGTGTGCGCTAGTTCCAAATGTCCGTGTGAAACTTGTGCAGATTTTAAGTTCCGCATCGAACAATGTCTTTTGTTCCTTTTTCTTTTTCTCATCATACTGTGCCGTTTGGGTTCCGCTGCGGACCGAACCGAACAGGTGTGGACCCAAACGGTTCGGTTCGGTACGAGTACCGTTACAGACCTAGTATATAACGTTACCGTGAATGGATTCAATTTATACTGTGATATGAATTTTGGGTCATACGCCCAGCCCTAGTATGTACATGGGGTAGGGGCAGCAGTTATGTATGTGGGGGTGCAGTCCACAACTATTGTAACTAACGCTGACGTGAAGCAAAAGTCAAACTTAACATACTTTCAACGTCCGACTCCCGGCTCCTGTTCCTCTATTAAACAGCAGATCTGACACTAAATGTTCACACCTTCTACCTGTATCCACTGGACCCCCTCCACTGCTCTATGGGCCCCCCACAAATGCTGGGCCCCATGAATTTGTCATGTTTACCCCTCCCCCCTTTACGTGCCCCAGCCCCTGAGGTACACGATCAATGATCGAAGAATCCTCACTGCTTTAAAACTAACATGAAACCCCTCAGCACACACAGTTCCATGTCATGTTCGTCAGCTGCACTAGTTAAATGGAGCTGAAATAAACAGGCTGGGGTCCGGTTTATGCACAAAGCAAAGGTTAAGAGACTTTCTGGAGGAAAAAAAGGGCTTAAATGCAGATTGAAATGGAAAACATGTATGAAGTGTTTAATGCTCACCTCATTTTGGCCAAAAGCAGAACAAAGCCAAGACAAAAGCATTCAGGAACAAGAAAAACAAGAACAAACAACAACAGAAAGCCGTGGCCTGTGTGTGTTCATTCATTCGTGTTATCATCTTGGACAGAACTAAGCTAAGGATCCATCAGCCGTGGCTTTGGGAGAACTTGTTTTGATGGAAAATGTGTATGTTTGACTCAGAATAAAACGGTTAAATCCACTAAGAACCAATAAACCCACCTGTCTGTACACCATAATGCACTTCTAGATCCAAAGGGGATGCTTTCAGCATGTTCTCACTCTCAGATGTTGTTTATTCATGTCAGAAGGAGACGTTGAACATGGTAAGAGATCGACAGTGGATGCGGATCAAACAACGTCAGAGTTATTCCAACAGAACTGCATCCTGGGAGACCAACTACAGGACACAATGGCGTCTTCCTGATTGTGCCAAAAAAAGATAATTAATACCAAGTGTCAATGGCAGACAGTCATGGCATCATGTGTTCTGCAGAAATTAAAGCAGCAGGAGACGGGATGGAACTGGAAGTGAATCTGAACAGGAAAACACCGAGTCCAGTTCTACAAAACCCTCAGGACGTTGAGTTCATTTAAGGCTGCGCTCAGACTGCAGACACATGCAGCTCATATCTGAGTTCTGTGCTCATATGTGACCTGTATCTGATCTGCTAAAGCACAGGTGTCAAACATGCGGCCCGGGGGCCAGATCTGGCCCACCAAAGGGTCCAGTCCGGCCCTGGGATGAATTTATGAAATGCAAAAATTACACTGAAGATATGAATCCTTTTAGTTCAGGTTCCACATTCAGACCAGTTCAATCTGCAGTGGGTCAGATCAGTCAAATACTATCAGATTAACCCATAAATACTCACAACTCCAAATATTTCTCTTTGTAAATGTAAAAATGTTCATGTCATTTTACTGTATTTACATGAAAACAAACTAACATTTCACAAAAACATGAATAACCTCAACAAATATAAACATTCTGAAATGTCTGAAGTGTAATTTTAACAATATTCTGCCTGTTATTAAATGTTTTGTGTATTTGTAGATCCACTGTGATCTGTACGTTATAATTTACACGTTTAAATGATAAACTGAGACAGAATATTGTTAAAATTGCACTTAGTTTTCTTCAGAAATTTCAGTTTGTTCATGTTATTCACATTTTTTTAAAGGATAGTTTGTAGATGTAAACCTTTTCATCACATAATTGGACTTTTTTTCCTCTCAAACATAGAAGAAAGTTTGGAGTTGACATTATTTCTATATTATTCTGTTATTATTTGACTGGTTGGGTCCACTGCAGATCAGATTTGGCTGAATGTGGAACTGAACTAACATGAGTTTGACAGCCCTGCACTAAAGGGTCCAAACACAGTCGTGTCCCGTCACAGAGCAGACTGTAACTGATGACCATTCCAACATTTAGTTCAATATAAAGTAGCTCCATGTGTTGGATAATCCCTGATGGTCCAACTGAAGCAAAAATGAATTTAAAAGTCAAAATGTGGGTCATTTAACAACACTGATCTGTCAAATTGTCTCTAAAATGTCCTGTCTGAGACATTTGGACTAGTGTGTTTTGACCCATAAGAGGTGGTGCATTCACAGACAGAACAACAGCTGGAACCACATTAACCCTCAAACTCCCAAACATCTGCTGATCTAAACTGTTTAATGCTGTGGTTTCCAACCTTTTTTGGCTCCTGACCCCATTTTAACATCACACATTTCTGGTGACCCCAGACATTCAAAACAGAATAATTTTTTTTCTTTTGGGGGGGGGGGGGGCTAAAATTAATTTGTTTTGGATCATGCAATAGTTTGCTATACTATGTTGCAAATAAACATTAATTTTAGAGGACATTTAAACTATATAATGTCAATTTTTATAGTAAGTTTTAATTTTTAATTTTTTTTTTATAAATCATCAGAACTTTCTGGCGACCCCAGACATTCAAAACGGACACATTTTATTTGCTAAAATTCATTTGTTTTTGATCATGTAATAGTTTGCTATAATATGTTGCTAATAAATGTTAATTTTAGGCAACATTTAGGCCATATAATGTAAATCTTTATTAATAAGTTTCAATTTTTTATCAATTACTACAAATTTCAGGTGACCTCATTTGAATTCCAGGCGACCCCACGTGGGGTCCCAACCCCAAGGTTGAAAAACACTGGTTTAATTCCTGTTGATCCATTAATCCTATCAATCCATGTAAATAATTGGTGTAAAATACAGTTCTTCATCTTTTCATGGTCATCAGATATGACCCATTTGGACGTTTAGACGCTCCGTAGTTACCATGGAAACACTGTCATCTTCTACAACACTGATTCTTCAGTCAAACCCATGGAGTTGGATCAGTGCCAGTGGATGGACACACTGGGTTTGTGTTCAGATAAGGACAGATTGGACTGAAAAAGTCACTTATTCTTCGATTCTTTGATGTAATAACCTTATACGTTGTAATAACCGAATACTGTTTTGACCCTAAAGACAGTCTGAACGGCACTAATCCGACCCAGACCACTTTCATATGTGGTCTTAAATCTGATATGTATCTGATATTTACCTCCGCCAAGGACCGGCACAGGGAATGTTTTCATGGGGGTTTGTTTGTTTGTCTGTTAGTCAGAGGACTCAAAAAGTTATGGATGGATTTTCAGGAAATTTTCAGGAAATGTTGATACTGGCACAAGGAACATGGAACTGATCTGCCTTACAGAGGTCTGCCATGGCATGCATTATATGTTGTTTTTCCTTTCTTGAATAAAATAAATATAAAAAAATAAATTCTTCTGTCAAACATCCCATTTCTACTAAAAACCCAACGACTGCATCAGCTCCTGAAGTGTCCACAAACCGACAGGAAAACACTCAGCAGACTGACTTCAACGGATTTTTTACAGTTTGAAACATTTGGTTGATGTTTTTGTTTTTTTTTTTCATCTATTCTTGTAGTTTATTCTTTTATTTGGGTTTTATTTATCCTTCTGTACAGCACTGCTTTCCTTTTTTTGTACAGTTTGATGTCTTTTAATCTATTCTGTATTTTATTCTTCTGTTCTGGTTTTATTTATTCTTCTGTACAGCACTTTGGTCCACTGTGGTTGTTTTTTTTTCTACTTTTTATTTTAATATTTTAAATCACTTTTACAGTGCAGTAACAAAAAAAAATGCACACACACACACACACACACACACACACACCCACACACACACACACACACACAATACAACAGGGGGGATGCTGTTCCTTATGCACTCGACTGCTTTTCTGTACCAGATCTGATATTAAGAATTAGTGTCCTTGAATACGGTCCATTTCTCCCATCTTCACTTACAAGTTCCCCTCTTAATCCTATACATATGGAATTTCTGCTGATACTGTCTCTGTTGTGGCTGTTGGCCTGTCAGATCATGTTTGTGTCTTTTTTAATGTCAGTATTATTGTTCAGCCTCCCCGGTCTGTACAAACTGTCAAGAAGCGTTGTCTTACTGCTGAAGTGACTTCAAATTTTACCAAGATTTTAATTCAAATTCCTCGCCCTGTTTTACCCTCTTCCTGTGATTTTATTGTTGACAATTTTAATAATAAATTGAAATCTACTCTCGATGCTGTAGCCCCTTTAAAAGTAAAAATGGGTAAAATAAAAAACTGCCCATGGAAAAATGAAAAAACTAAAAATCTCAAAAAAAAATTGCAGGAAAGCAGAAAGAAAGTGGCGCAAGAATAAAATCACAGTCAATTATGAAATTTACAGGGAACAACTTAAAAACTACAATAACTGTCTGAAGGAAGAAAGACATTCATATTTCTCCAAACTTATAAATGACAACCGCCATAATCCAAAGGTCCTGTTTTCCACATTTAGCTCGGTAATTAACCCCATTTTCAACAACAGTGCTCCTTCAAATATGCCCAACTGTGATATGTTCTTAAGTCACTTCACCAGTAAAATACAGTCTATCAGGTCAGACCTGCAGCATCTACAGCCAGGCAACGCTTTTATCTCAGATCCACTGGTTTTATCTGCCACTTTGGAGAATTTTGCCCTGGTTGATGCTGAGAGTCTTAAAGTCGTTTTACAGTTAAAAACAACCACTTGCTTTTTAGATTCCATTCCCACGTCTCTTTGTAAATCGTTTTTTTCATTTATCGATGATGATGTTGTTAATATTGTAAATTATTCATTGCAGACAGGGGTCTTTCCTACAGCTCTTAAAACCGCCATGGTCAGACCCCTTCTCAAGAATCATAAACTGGACCCCCCCTTGCCAGTAACTACAGACCTGTGTCCAACCTGCCGTTTTTAAGTAAAATTTTAGACAAAATTGTTTTTAACCAGATCAACGATTTTATTAATTCTAACAACATTTTAGAATTTTATCAATCTGGTTTTAGAGCGCACCATAGTACAGAGACGGCACTGGTTCAAATTTTAAATGACATTAGATCCAACATGGACAACAAAAAGCTTGCCGTCTTGGTCCTGTTGGATCTTACGGCAGCGTTTGACTGTGGACCACCACATTCTTTTAGACAGATTACATAACACAGTTGGTCTGTCTGGGTCTGTTTTTAACTGCTTTGAATCATTTTTAACAAACAGGGATTTGTATGTTAGTATTGGGGAACACTCATCAAAAAGGTGCAAAATGGATTGTGGTGTTCCCCAAGGGTCAATTTTAGGTCCAACCCTTTTTAACCTTTATATGCTGCCTCTAGGACAGGTCATCAGGAGACACGGCATTAACTTTCACAGTTATGCTGATGACACTCAACTTTATATTACTGTGTCTCCAGATGACCTCAGCCCCATCGACACCCTTTTTAATTGCATTTTAGATTTTAAGTCCTGGATGGCAGCAAACTTCCTCCAGCTCAACCAGGGCAAAACTGAGGTTTTAACTGTTGGTCCTGAGGCTCAGAGGGACAGGCTCGAAGCTGAGCTCCAAACCCATTCACTGGGCTCCTCTGAGAGGGTTCAGAGTCTGGGTGTTTCACTAGACTGTGAGCTTAGCTTTGAGCCACACATCAGGTCTGTCACCAAAACTGGTTTTTATCATTTCAAAAATATTGCCAGAGTACGACCATTTCTCTCTCGAGCCAGTGCAGAGACTTTGATCCATGCTTTTGTCTCAAGTCGAATTGATTACTGTAACGCTCTCCTTTCTGGTCTTCCTCAGAAGACCACTGCACCGCTGCAGCTGCTCCAGAACTCTGCAGCCCGACTGCTGACGAGGACCAGAACCAGAGCACATAACACCAGTGCTCAGGTCTGTGCACTGGCTCCTGTGAGCTTCAGGATCAGTTTTAAAGTGCTTTTATTGGTTTTTAAAACTCTTAACGGTCTTAGCCCTATTTATTTATCTGATTTGTTTTTAACATATGAGCCCTCTGGGACCCTCAGGTCCTCAGGTAGTCATCTGTTAACTGTTCCTAGAGTCCACACTAAGACTCATGGTGAGGCCTCATTCAGCTTTTATGGCCCCAAACTATGGAACAGCCGACCTGAGGACCTGAGGTCCGCTGCCAGTGTTCAGATTTTTAAAAGTAAACTTAAAACTTATCTTTTTAGGCTAGCTTTTAATTAAACTCTTACTATAAATTTTACTTTGATTGCTTGTATTTTTATTTGCAACCGTGGGACTGTGGGGGGTTTTGTTGTGAAGCACTTTGTGCTGCATGTAACATGTATGAAAAGTGCTATAGAAATAAAGTTTGATTGATTGATTAATCCTCAGACGAAATGTTAATTTTTCCACGGTATTTATTTCCTCTATAATGCCCAGGGTTTTAATAGTTTTGGATTTTTCATTCAAGTTTAGTTTTATTTAGTTTGGACTTTTTTTCTCTAATTCAGTTTGTTTTAATTCATTTTTAGAGCAGGTTTGATAGTTTTTATTAGTTTTTTGGGTTTTTTTTCTAAATGCTTAGTTGTAGTTTAGTTTTAGTTTAGTTCAGTTGTAGTTCAGTTGTAGTTCAGTTGTAGTTCAGTTGTAGTTTAGTTGTAGTTCAGTTGTAGTTCAGTTGTAGTTCAGTGGTCTCTTTTCTCTTCTTCTCTGTGCTCCTATTCAAATCAATCCCAGACAGGACTCTGCTGCTTTAGTCTCCATGTTTCCAGGTAGAGTGGGGACCAGAAGACGACTGTGACGAGAAGTGACGGACTATGAAGTGTCGTATGGTGACAGCAGAGAAAATTGCTCGACTGAAATAAATTGATTTCGTATCAATCCGACATCGACAAAGATGAAAACTAAGGAAATTTTTTCAATGATTTTTATCTGTTTTAGTTAGTTTTGTAAACACACATCACAGTTTCAGTTAGTTATGTTTTTTTCTTTTAATTATAGTTTTTATTTATTTCAGTTAATAAAAATGTTTTTTTTAATTCTAGTTTTCAGGCGACACAGTGGTGCAGTGGATAGACCTGGTGCCTCACACACAGAAGGTGCTGGGTTCAATTCCAACACCAGTTAATGGGGGTGGGGCCTTTAGTCCATGGGGGTGGGTCCTTTAGTCCATAGGGGGTGGGGCCTTTAGTCCATGGGGGTGGGTCCTTTAGTCCATAGGGGGTGGGGCCTTTAGTCCATGGGGGTGGGGCCTTTAGTCCATGGGGGTGGGGCCTTTAGTCCATGGGGGTGGGGCCTTTAGTCCATAGGGGGTGGGGCCTTTAGTCCATGGGGGTGGGACCTTTAGTCCATGGGGGTGGGGCCTTTAGTCCATAGGGGGTGGGGCCTTTAGTCCATGGGGGTGGGACCTTTAGTCCATGGGGGTGGGTCCTTTAGTCCATGGGGGTGGGTCCTTTAGTCCATGGGGGTGGGTCCTTTAGTCCATAGGGGGTGGGTCCTTTCTGTGTGCAGTTTGCATGTTCTCCTGTGTCTGTGTGGGTTCTCTCTGGTCCTCTGGCTCCTCCCACCATCCAAACACATGCTCTGATAGGTTCATGGGTTCTCTCTGGTACTTTGGCTCCTCCCACCATCCAAACACATGCTCTGATAGGTTCATGGGTTCTCTCTGGTCCTCTGGCTCCTCCCACCATCCAAACACATGCTCTGATAGGTTCATGGGTTCTCTCTGGTCCTCTGGCTCCTCCCACCATCCAAACACATGCTCTGATAGGTTCATGGGTTCTCTCTGGTACTTTGGCTCCTCCCACCATCCAAACACATGCTCTGATAGGTTCATGGGTTCATCTAAATCCCCCACAGGTGTGAATGTGACAGTGTGTTTGTCTCTGTATGTTCAGTCTGTGATGAACTGGTCACATGTCCAGGGTGAACCCCGCCTTCACCCATAAGTAGCTGGGATAGGCTCCGCCCCCATGACCATAGTGAGGATAAAGTGGGTTCAGAAAATGAATGAATGAATAGTTTTGGTCATTCCGTTAGTTTTCGTTAATGATAATAACCTTGATAATGTTCAGTCGTTGTTGTGGTGGTAGAGGGACACTTTTGAACCAGTTCCTTGTGATGAGCTTTTCACAGGCAAGAATTAAAATTCTGAATAAGTAAGCATCTTCTCTTTTAATTCCGTCATCAGGTATTAGACCCAGGCAGATAGTCTGGGGTCCACTGGAATTTTAGAATTCAAAGTGTTCTCCATTGTCTGAGGAACATGGTTCCAAAACGTGCATTTCTACACATGTCCAACAGATATGCGAGTGGCTGGGGTTCATGTGACCACATCCTCTCCAGCATTGCTGCTGTTTTCCTAATTGTTTGCTTTTAATATTTGGTGTAATAAAAAAAAAAAAACTGTGGCTGTTTTAAAGTGCTTTACAAATAAAGTTGGATTGGATGTATGAGCAGCAGCAGCAGCAGCAGCAGCAGCAGCAGCAGCAGCAGCAGCAGCGTTTACCTTCCACAGAGATCCTACACGCAAAGAGCCTTTCAACCTGCACTGCCTCCAGACGACACACGACAGAACAGAGCACAGAGTGGACGAACAGGCTGGAGGTCCATGTGTGGACGAACAGGCTGGAGGTCCATGTGTGGACGAACAGGCTGGAGGTCCATGTGTGGACGAACAGGCTGGAGGTCCATGTGTGGACGAACAGGCTGGAGGTCCATGTGTGGACGAACAGGCTGGAGGTCCATGTGTGCACATGAGTCAAGTCACTCTGAGGCAGTCATCAGCAGCCACACACAACACCTTGACCTGCACAGATTAATGACTCATGACATACCACTGCACACACACACACACACACACACACACACACACACACACACACACACACACACACACACACACACACAGTCCACCTGTTTGTGCACAGATGCAGACAGACAGGTTAAAGGTGACCTCTATCTGTATTCTCTCAGTCACACACAGCCTTGGCAGAACTTGGCTGTTGGTTGTGTAGAAACCAGCACAACACACACACACATTTACACACACACACACACACACATTTACACATACATTTACACACATACACACACACACACACACACACACACACACACACACACACACACACACACACACACACACACACACACAGCGTACTCACCCGGCGGCAGCATGGTCCATACTTTAGTCTGCACACACTGACATAAATCCACATGTACCGCTCAGTGTGTGTTTGTGTGTCGGCTCGGTGTCTGATTCACCGTAACGCTCCGACATCCGGGAAACGAGCCGTGTGTGTGTGTGTGTGCGTTAGTGTGTCCGTGTGCGAGCGCCGGCTGCTGTGATACTGAGGCTGAGAGCGACGAACAGCTCTGTTATACACTCCAACCTCGATTACAATACCCCCTGTCTCCCTCCCAGTCATCATCATCTCCCTCTCTCTCTCTCGCTCTTATCTCTAGTCATCATAATCTCCCTCTCTCTCGCGCTCTCTCTCTCTACATCTCTACATTCACTTCTCTCTCTCTCTCTCTCTCTCTCCCTCCCAGTCTCATCACTCCCCTCTCTCTCTATCTCTCTCTCCTCTCTCAGTCTATCATCATCTCCCCTCTCTCTCCTCTCTCTCTCGCCCAGTCAATCATTCTCCCTCTCTCTCGCTCTCTCTCTCCCTCCCAGTCATCATCTCCCTCTCTCTCTCTCTCTCTATCTCAGAATCATCATCTCCCTCTCTCTCTCTCTCTCTCTCCCTCCCAGTCATCATCATCTCCCTCTCTCTCTCTCTCTCTCTCCCAGTCATCATCGTCTCTCTCTTCTCTCTCTATCTCTCCCTCCAGTCATCATCACTCCCTCTCTCTCTCTCTCTCCCAGTCATCATCATCTCCCTCTCTCTCTCTCTCTCTCTCTCTCTCCCTCCCAGTCATCATCATCTCCCTCTCTCTCTCTCTCTCTCTCTCTCTCTCTCCCAGTCATCATCATCTCCCTCTCTCTCCTCCTCCTCCTCTCTCTCTCCTCCTCCTCCTCTCTCCTCCTCCTCCCCTCCGTCTCCAATCCATCTTTTTCACTTCACCAAATTCTAGTTTTCTTGCTTCGTCTCTGCCAAACAAATACTCAACCCATAAAAACCTGAACATCCACCGTCGAACAAAACCATCTACTGACCTAAAATATATATCCCTTCTGATCCAATAATCCTATAAAATTAAGGTAAATAAATAAATAAAAAATCTGTGTCACTGAATACATTGGTAGAAACATCCTGACGTCCTGTTTGGTGTGTCTGAACTCCATAAGGGTCCGAACACAGTCGTGTCCCGTCACAGAGCAGACTGTAACTGATGACCATTCCAACATTTAGTTCAATATAAAGTAGCTCCATGTGTTGGATAATCCCTGATGGTCCGACTGAAGCAAAAATGTATTTAAAAGTCAAAATGTGGGTCATTTAACAACACTGATCTGTCAAATTGCCTCTAAAATGTCCTGTCCGAGACATTTGGACTAGTGTGTTTTGACCCATAAGAGGTGGTGCATTCACAGACAGAACAACAGCTGGAACCACATTAACCCTCAAACTCCCAAACATCTGCTGATCTAAACTGTTTCAGACCTGTTCATCCACTAATCCTATCAGTACATGTCAATAATTGGTGTCAAATACAGTTCTTCATCTTTTCATGGTCATCAGATATGACCCATTTGGATATTCAGAGGCTCCGTAGTTACCGTGGAAACACCATCATCTTCTACAACAACAAACCCATGCAGTTGGATCAATGACAGTGGATGGACACACTGGGTTTATGTTCAGTTAATGACAGATTTGACTGAAAAAGTCACTTATTCTTCATTTTTCTCTGTTTTGATATAATGACCTTTGAATTTACTCTGCATTTTCATGAACATCTACATCATTTCTGTCAAACTCATGTTAGTTCAGTTCCACATTCAGCTAAATTTGACCTGCAGAGGGCCCAACCAGTGAAATAATCAAAGAATAATATAGAAAGAATGTCAACTCCAAAATTTTCTCTATGTTTCAGAGCGAAAAAAAAACAAAACAAAAACATTATGAAAAGGTTTACATCCACAAACTATCCTTTCAAACAATGTGAATAACATGAACAAACTGAAACAATAAGGGTACTTTGAACAATATTCTGCCTCAGATTATCATTTACACATTTACATTATAATGTACAGATCACAGCGGGTTGACAAACCCACAAAAACATTTAATAGCAGGTAGAATATTGTTAAAATTGTACTTATTTTTCTTAAAACATTTCAGATTGTTCATATTTGTTCAGGTTATTCACATTTTTTGTGAAATTATACTTTGTTTTAGTGTAAATACATGAAAATATTTACATTTACTTAGAGGAAAAATTTGGAGTTGTGAGAGTTTATAGATTATTATGATTGTATTTGACTGGTTTGACCCACTTGAGATTGGATTGGTCTGAATGTGGAACCTGAACTAAAAGGATTGTTCATATCTTCATTGTAATTTTTGCATTTCACACATTCATCCTGCAGGGCCGGACTGGACCCTTTGGGATTTGGCCCCCAGGACGCATGTTTGACACCTGTGATCTATATAATCTGTGAATTAAACACAGGAAAATATATGACTTACACCAAAAAATGCAAAATACAGAGGATAATATTATCACAAAAATTGGTGATAAATCAGTTAAAAAAGTAGAAATAGCGGAAAATTCATCTGGGAACTGCCATAAAAGTAGCACCGGGTCGTTATGGTTTAATGCTGTATTTTCCAACCTTATTTGGCTCGTGACCACATTTTAACATCACAAATTTCTGGTGACCCCAGACATTTAAAACAGATCCTTTTTTTTTTTGCAAATATTCATTTGTTTTTGATCATATAGTAGGTTGCTCTACTATGTTTCAAATAAACCTTAATTTCAGAGGACATTTAGTCTATATAATGTCTATTATTGTGGACATTTAGTCTGTTAATGCTATTATTGTGGACATTTAGTCTGTATAATGTCTATTATTGTGGACATTTAGTCTATATAATGTCTATTATTGTGGACATTTAGTCTGTATAATGTCATTATTGTGGACATTTAGTCTGTATAATGTCTATTATTGTGGACATTTAGTCTATATAATGTCTATTATTGTGGACATTTAGTCTGTATAATGTCTATATTGTGGACATTTAGTCTATATAATGTCTATTATTGTGGACATTTAGTCTGTATAATGTCTATTATTGTGGACATTTAGTCTATATAATGTTCATTTATTTGCTGGACATTTAGTCTGTATAATGTCTATTATTGTGGACATTTAGTCTGTATAGAATGTCTATTATTGTGGACATTTAGTCTGTATAATGTCTATTATTGTGGACATTTAGTCTATATAATGTCTATTATTGTGGACATTAGTCTATATAATGTCCTATTATTGTGGACATTTAGTCTGTATAATGTCTATATTGTGGACATTATATGTCTATATAATGTCTATTATTGTGGACATTTAGTCTGTATAATGTCTATTATTGTGGACATTAGTCTGTATAATATCTATTATTGTGGACTTTAGTCTGTATAATGTCTATTATTGTGGACATTTAGTCTGTATAATGTCTATTATTGTGGACATTTAGTCTGTATAATGTCTATTATTGTGGACATTTAGTCTGTATAATGTCTATTATTGTGGACATTTAGTCTATATAATGTCTATTATTGTGGACATTTAGTCTATAATGTCTATTATTGTGGACATTTAGTCTGTATAATGTCTATTGGGACATTTAGTCTATATAATGTCTATTATTGTGGACATTTAGTCTGTATAATGTCTATTATTGTGGACATTTAGTCTATATAATGTCTATTATTGTGGACATTTAGTCTATATAATGTCTATTATTGTGGACATTTAGTCTATATAATGTCTATTATTGTGGACATTTAGTCTGTATAATGTCTATTATTGTGGACATTTAGTCTATATAATGTCTATTATTGTGGACATTTAGTCTGTATAATGTCTATTACTGTGGACATTTAGTCTGTATAATGTCTATTATTGTGGACATTTAGTCTGTATAATGTCTATTATTGTGGACATTTAGTCTATATAATGTCTATTATTGTGGACATTTAGTCTGTATAATGTCTATTATTGTGGACATTTAGTCTGTATAATGTCTATTATTGTGGACATTTAGTCTGTATAATGTCTATTATTGTGGACATTTAGTCTATATAATGTCTATTATTGTGGACATTTAGTCTATATAATGTCTATTACTGTGGACAGAGGCAGTAAATCCAGGTGTAGATTAAAGGTTCAGGATCTGTCCAGTCAGTCCAGTTGGGATTTATAAGGAGGACAATTAATACTGAACAAACTAGAACTGGAACTATGGATTATGAAAGAGCTGCAGCATCTGAAACTGACCACAGTGAACATGTGACACAAACAGAACCACAGTGCTGCAGTTTCACAACCACAGTTTGTCTGGTATGTGTTGTGATTGTCTGTCAACTAAACATATATTTTTTATTTGTAAGGTTTCTCTTGTTTTGCTTTTTTATTAATTACTAGAAATTTCAGGTGAGCCCATTTGAATTCCAGGCGACCCCATGTGGGGTCCTGACCCCAAGTTTGAAAAACACTGGGTTAATCAAACCTTTTATAATCATAAACATTTAACACTTTAAGGTGAACAAACCGCAGGAAAAGTGAACTACATTTTGTATGTTCATCGTAGACAAATTTAGCAAAGCAAAAGCAATAATCGATTTTCAAGTTCAGGTAAATAAATCATCAATTATACAATAATTCTTCAAATTTAATTCTATATCATTGAGTGTTTCAACTCGTATATAACCATAATCTTAATCACTTCCTTCAAAGTCCTCACCCCTGATCTTTAAAGTCCATTCAAAAATGTCCAAATTATTACTTGTTTGGCCACAAACGGGGAAAAATGACGATGTTTTTAAAATCCACACTGAAACAGGGAGGGGCTTCATCCAGAGGAGCAGAACAGATATTTGTTGTTGATTCGCACACGCTATACGGTATTTTTCCAGCAGTCACCGCCAAAGCATTTGATAATCTGTTCAAATCACAACGACCTTTGACCTTTGATATCAGATTAGTTCATCCTTAACTGAGCTTTTGTGTCATTTTATCAAACTGTTGTGGTGGGGGGGTGTTCATAGTGGTTTAACTCACTCCACTCTCCAAGTCCATTTCCCAACACTGAAGGTTCATGCATTATGGACGACAGTCTGGTGCACACATGTACCGTTCCAGAAAAAATTAATTACCGACATTAACATTTTGACCAAATTCCAAGTGAAAATATTGTCATTTATCTGATGAACGTGGCACAAAATGCAGTTTAAACAACATGAAGAAAAGCAGTGTGTGTTCATTTTAAACAACCTGACTTTAAAGTGTAACTGTCGGACCGCTTTGGTGGAAGAACCCTGGTGTTTCTGTCCCGTATTTCATGTGTCTTCACTTGGCTGCAGGTTGTTTTAGTCTCTCCTGGAGCCGTTTGGGTTTGTCTGGTGGACGGTGGTCATCCATCTTCCTCTGGACGCGTTCAGAGGGTTTAATGGGATTCTGTGCTGGACATTTGGAATGGGATCTTTGTCTTTTAGTCACAGAACAGGAGCCTCAACAGGGCTGGAAAAGGTTGATTATTGGTGGATAAAGGAACAACAGAGTAATTATCCATGGGGTTAGGGGTGGGGCTTTAGTGTCAGGGTACACATGTATATGTTATGAATATCTATTAAAACTAAAATGAGTCTTTTCCTTTGGAAGGTCCACAATTATTATTGTCTTCAGTGTCTTATACTGGTTTCTGTGAGTTAACCCTACGTAGTGGCTCGTATGGGGTTAAGAAGCTGTCAAAATATCTGTGCGCATAAGACAGTTATGTGTACATATTAGCCTATAGTTGTGCAAAAATAAATGCAGTTGTGAAAAAAATAAATATAGTTGAGAAAAACTGAATATTTGTAAACTCTTGAATGAGTTCAGTCGTACATAAAATGCATTGTGTGTATTTTATCAGAATATGAATGAATACGTTTTGACAAGAATTACAAACATGAAATTCAACTTTACGACTGCACTTTCTCCATCACAAATACGAATCCACCAACATGACGCTACTGCCAAAAATACAGTCACAGAACAAATTCTTAGACCATCCAAAGTCCTCAAATACAATGGTTCTGCAATCCAGTCCTAACTTCTGTGTGTGTCATGTGACTAAAACAGACAGAAAAGAAAACATGGAATAAATAAAAACACTGTTTTTGTCAGTACAATGACACAGATACTGATGGAAGAACTGAAGTGAGTTTGGTTTTTATCAAGAAAACATGTTAAATGGATAGATATCAGCTGTGAAATTCAACTACTATGAGCTGTTTTTGTTGGTATCATTACCTCCAGCAGGAGGAACTGTGATCACTTTGCTTTGTGTTTGGTTGATTGTTTGTTTGTTAGCAAGATAGCTCCAAAAGTTATGGACGGATTTTCATGAAATTTTCAGGAAATGTTGATACTGGCACAAGGAAGAGATAATTAAGTTTTGGTGGTGATCGGGGGGGGGGGGCACGGGGCCCCGCTGATCTGCCTTGGCGGAGGTCTGCGCTCTCCGAGTGCTTTTCTTGCTCTGTTTGTGCAAACAAATGGACCTTCAGTTGGACCAGGCATTAAAATGAACAAGAAACTGAAGAAAACAAGGGTGAGCTGATAGTTTTCTCCACGACTGTACGTCCACACTTCACAGACAGTATCTGTGGAGCACAGGATCCATGGATTCACAGACTGACCATGAGTTCAGGATCCAGATCAGGTCCAGATCAGGTCTAGATCAGGTCCAGATCAGGCAGGATCAGTGTTCAAGATGGACGACCCCGTCAGAGACTGAACCCAGGTCCAGTCCAAGCATGAGTCCACTGCTGTGACCACAGAGAAGGACCCTGAACTCCTGTTCAGTCTGAGAGTCCATGGATCCTCAGCTCCACAGATACTGTCTGTGAAGTGGTGATGTGTTTTTGACAGTGAAGTCACGTTGGTGAATTCATCTTCATGATGGAGAAAGAACAATCATAAAGTTGTATTTGGTGTTTGTAATTCTGGTCCAAACTTCTTAACTCATATTCTGATAAAACAGACACAGAATACAGTTTATGTATGACTGAACTCATGTAAGAGTTTCCACAGATTTATTTGCTACAGACTAATACGCACACAGATGTGTCTTATGCACACTAATCTTCTGACACCATCGTTACCCCATAGCTTTGGCTGATATGGATGGAGATAAGGGCCGGTCATGTGACCTGAAGGACGAGGACACAGGCTTTGACCTCATTCCTCTGCAGATACTACAGGGCTTTCCTGCCAGTAGAAGCAGGCGGCATCTCCCCGAGCCTGAGCCAAAAAACAGCATGAAAAATAAATGAGCTTTTCTTGATGTTGGTCCTCAGTTGGACGTGAGGAACAAGTTTAAACTTTATGGGTTTTTTGTTCTTTTACAATGGCATATTAGGGAAACATAGAACAAATAAAAACACTTGTCACGACAAGAATGAAGTTGGAATATTTTAAGAATAAAGCAATAATATTATGAGAATAATGTCATCATTTAAAAACTTCCAGTCAGTTCCTCCTCCACAAAAGAGGCAATTTACTCCAGATCTGTTCGGTTCTTACAAACAAACAAACCCAAACGTGTGCGAACTGTCTTCAAAGTCCTTCAACTAATGCTAATGTGTTGATGGTGGGCGGGGCTAATAGGCTCAGTATTTGGCCTTTGTGTGTAAACCCCAAATGAAAGTAGAACCTCACAAAATGTTCCAAGTTCTCCATTACGTAACAGTGGGTACGACTTTATTCTCATAATATTATGGCTTTGTTCTTGAACTATGACAACATTTTTCTCATAATATTATTATTTAGCAGCTGCCTTGTGATGTGACGTTCATGAACGAATCAAATCTTTTGAACGGCTCTTTGAATGAACGATGGGAACCAAGTCTTTGTAAAGAGCCGTTCATTTTTTTTTTTTTTTAACTGCGCATGTCTTGTGGCAAGAAGTTAGCAAAAAAACAACAGTTTGAAGCGTGAGGTGAGCATACTGGAGGAGGCGGAGCTGGAAGACTGGAGGAGGCGGAGCTGGAAAACTGGTCGAAACCGGAGAAAAGGTTGAGAGTGAGTGAGTGAGCACCAGTGAGTAACAAGCCAAAGAAAAAGGAGGAGGATTTGGATGCACTTTTCAGAAAAAAAGATGGACATGACACTGGCAATATTTGCAGAAAAAATATATTTTTCAAGTCTGGGTCAACGAATAATGTGCACCGCCATTTGAAAACAAAAATATATATATATATATGTACATGTGTATGTATGTATATGTGTGTATGCATATGTGTATGTATGTATGTATATGTGTATGTATGTACATGTGTATGTATGTATATATGTATGTACGTATGTATATGTGTATGTATGTATATGTGTATGTACGTATGTATATGTGTGTATGTATATGTGTATGTATGTATATGTGTATGTACGTATGTATATGTGTATGTACGTATGTATATGTGTATGTATGTATGTATATGTGTATGTATGTACATGTGTATTAATGTACATGTGTATGTATATATGTATATGTGTACATATGTACATGTGTATGTATGTTCATGTGTATGTATGTATATGTGTATGTATGTTCATGTGTATGCATGTATATATGTATGTCTGTATATGTGTATGTATGTACATGTGTATATATGTTCATGTGTATGTACAGTACAGGCCAAAAGTTTGGACACACCTTCTCATTCTTCACATGTTCTTTATTTTCATGACTATTTTCATTGTAGATTCTCACTGAAGGCATCAAAACTATGAATGAACACATGTGGAATTATGTACTTAACAAAAAAGTGTGAAATAACTGAAAACATCTCTTATATTCTAGTTTCTTCAAAGTATCCACCCTTAGCTCTGATGACTGCCTTGCACACCCTTGGCATTCTCTTGATGAGCTTCCAGAGGTAGTCACCTGAAATGGTTTCCACTTCATAGCTGTGCCTTGTCAGGGTTACTTAGTGGAATTTCTTGCCTTATTGATGGGGTTGGGACCATCAGTTGTGTTGTGCAGAAGTCAGGTTGATGCACAGCTGACAGCCCTATTGGACAACTGTTAGAATGCATATTATGGCGAGAACCAATCAGCTAAGTAAAGACAAACGAGTGGCCATCATTACTTTAAGAAATGAAGGTCAGTCAGTCTAGAACATTTCAAAAACTTTGAATGTGTCCCCAAGTGCAGTTGCAAAAACCATCAAGCGCTCCAACGAAACTGGCTCACATGAGGACCGCCCCAGGAAAGGAAGACCAAGAGTCA